>NC_058087.1:179164384-179271943 GCF_014858855.1 Bufo gargarizans | reverse complement strand
GAGCGTCCTTCTCTCAGAGCGCCTGCGCCGAATGAAGACACGTGAGGCGCAGGCTGGGATTTGAATTGCAGCCAGGGCCAGCCGGAGGAGGAGAGCGCTCGCTGGCCCTGTCAATCAACTGGAGGAGGGGGCGTTTTTTTGAAAGGAGGATGCAGCGGCGGCTACCAGCAAGTAACCGCCCTACTTGCTGGTAGAGAGGTAATTAACATATTATAAAACTAAGCCACAGAAAAAGGTAAAAGCACTATATATTGAATAATCGCACTATAAGGATTTTAATTAGCCCAAAAATTCAAAATGACTTTTGGGGGGTGACAGAAGCCCTTTGAAGCCTCATGCCCACAGGCGTTGCTGTTTTGCGCTCCGCAAAATACGGACACTGGCCGTGTGCATCCCGCACTTTCCTCGGTCCATATTAGAGAAAGGCATATTCTTGTCTGCAATAGGACATGCTCTAAAATCTGCAGAACAGCCACACGGACGACGCTCTCCACAATTTTTTGTGGCTCATAGAAATGAATGGGTCCGTGTGAGATCCGCAAAAAATGTGGATCAAACGCGGACCCAAAAGGTGATCGTGTGCACAAGGACTTAATATAATTCAGCTTCGAAAAAAAGAGTTACTTTTGTAATTTACTTTCTGTGAGATACTTCCTTATAATGGCGCCCCCTGGGGTTTATTCTGTATAGTAATGTGCACATCCACTTGGGGAGAGAGCTACAGCAGAAAGGACAGTCCCCTGAGCTGTCATAGGGAGAGAGAGCTGCAGCAGAAAGGACACAACTCCTGAGCTGTCATAGGGAGAGAGCTACAGCAGAAAGGACTCGCTCTGTGAGCTTGCAATAGGGAAATAGCTGCAGCAGAAAGGACACACCTCCTGAGCTGTCATAGGGAGAGAACTGCAGCATAAAGGACACAACTCCTGAGCTGTCATAGGGAGAGAGCTGCAGCAGAAAGGACACACCTCCTGAGCTATCATAGGGAGAGAGCTGCAGCAGAAAGGACACACCTCCTGAGCTGTCATAGGGAGAGAGCTGCAGCAGAAAGGACTCACTCTGTGAGCTTGCAAGAGGGAAAGAGCTGCAGCAGAAAGGACACACCTCCTGAGCTGTCATAGGGAGAGAGCTGCAGCAGAAAGGACACAACTCCTGAGCTGTCATAGGGAGAGAGCTGCAGCAGAAAGGACTCGCTCTGTGAGCTTGCAATAGGGAAAGAGCTGCAGCAGAAAGGGCACACCTCCTGAGCTGTCATAGGGAAAGAACTGCAGCAGAAAGGACACAACTCCTGAGCTGTCATAGGGAGAGAGCTGCAGCAGAAAGGACACACCTCCTGAGCTGTCATAGGGAGAGAGCTGCAGGGGAAAGGACACAACTCCTGAGCTGTCATAGGGAGAGAGCTGCAGCGGAAAGGACACGCCTCCTGAGCTGTCATAGGGAGAAAGCTGCAGAAGGCGGCTTTCTCCTCTCTCACATACATGCTCGGCCGCAGAGTCTGCATGTGTATGGGGGAGTCGTGAGAGGTCGTTGTCAGCCGAACAGGTGTATGGGCAATTCCAGGTTTGCCATACCCCCTCCTTGTACTTTATTTTTTTTAACCCTACGATTGTCATGCAGATGTGGTGTATGTATGACACAAGCCCAATGACAGCGCCAGAAGCCATAGTGTCCTCAGTGCCAGCAGTACAGTACCCAGCGCCCACCACACTGCTGCCAGTGCCAACCACTGAGCCCCAATAACGTTTAGATTTTCCGGAAATCCGTAAAATTGCAAACATATATATCCTAGCTCTGGGCCCCTAGTCATTAGGACAACAATAATATATAATATCCATGCTCAGATGTGCTAAAAGGGCACTCTTGGTATGTGTGATAGATCAGAGCCTTAGTGTAAGAATATGCAGTGGGTCCTGAGAGAAGCAGCAGCTGCAGAGGACTCCATGAGACTACAGGCGGAACCGGCCCCGTACACACCGGCGGAGCTGCAGCTGATCGCCGCCCCTTTCATCCCCTCCACGTGTCCACCAACAACACTCCGCTAGCTTCCGGGTCTGGTCGGCCACGCCTCCCTCGCCTCGTCATTGGCCTAATAGAATGTGTGGGCTTCCGTGATTGGTCAGAGCGCGCGGTGACGTAAGGGGGGGAATCCTCTGGACTCAGACAGGTGGAGAAGTGTTTATTGTAGCCCAGATCCGCCTGACACCCGGAAACTGACACCCAGCTCTCCCTGTACTGTGTATACAGCACTCTGCCCACCTCACCCGGATTATGGAGGCGGGTCATCGGCTCACTCTGCCCTGAAGGCTGTGTCTATTGAGGAGGATGAGAAGACCACCAGAGACCCCCCTAGAGTCTGCAGGTGACAAGCCCCCACCAGTATGCACCCTGCCTTGTGGCTGGCACTGGGCCTCGTACAGGTCCTACAGGTGAGTTACTAACGTCCAGAATAGTGGCCTTCAACCTGGAGCTCTGCGGCAGGTGTGAAACTACAACTCCCAGCAGGGTTGTGTCAAGATATGCTGGGAGTTGTAGCGTCACACACTCTAGAAAGCCTTTTGGGCTAACCCTCTGGTCTAAGATATAGCATCGGTCTGACAGGGTTTGCTG
Organism: Bufo gargarizans; assembly: GCF_014858855.1. NCBI lineage: Eukaryota > Metazoa > Chordata > Amphibia > Anura > Bufonidae > Bufo > Bufo gargarizans. Next base: position 179,269,339 of record NC_058087.1, on the reverse strand, counting down.
AGATAGTTCTACAAGCCATCATTGCTGGGGTCTGTAGTTCCACCACTGCATCATTGCTGTGGTCTGTAGTTCCGCCACTGCACAATTCTTGGGATCTGTAGTTCCGCCACTGCACAATTCTTGGGATCTGTAGTTCCGCCACTGCACAATTCTTGGGATCTGTAGTTCCGCCACTGCACAATTCTTGGGATCTGTAGTTCCGCCACTGCACAATTCTTGGGATCTGTAGTTCCGCCACTGCACAATTCTTGGGATCTGTAGTTCCGCCACTGCACAATTCTTGGGATCTGTAGTTCCGCCACTGCACAATTCTTGGGATCTGTAGTTCCGCCACTGCACAATTCCTGGGATCTGTAGTTCCGCCACTGCACAATTCCTGGGATCTGTAGTTCCGCCACTGCATCAATTGCCTGGGATCTGTAGTTCCGCCACTGCATCATTGCTGGGATCTGTAGTTCCGCCACTGCATCATTGGGGATCTGTAGTTCGCCACTGCATCATTGCTGGGATCTGTAGTTCCGCCACTGCATCATTGCTGGGATCTGTAGTCCGCCACTGCATCATTGCTGGGATCTGTAGTTCCGCCACTGCATCATTGCTGGGATCTGTAGTTCCACCACTGCATCATTGCTGGGATCTGTAGTTCCACCACTGCATCATTGCTGGGATCTGTAGTTCCGCCACTGCATCATTGCTTTGATCTGTAGTTCCGCCACTGCATCATTGCTGGGATCTGTAGTTCCGCCACTGCATCATTGCTGGGATCTGTAGTTCCGCCACTGCATCATTGCTGGGATCTGTAGTTCCACCACTGCATCATTGCTGGGATCTGTAGTTCCACCACTGCATCATTGCTGGGATCTGTAGTTCCACCACTGCATCATTGCTTTGATCTGTAGTTCCACCACTGCATCATTGCTTTGATCTGTAGTTCCGCCACTGCATCATTGCTGGGATCTGTAGTTCCGCCACTGCACCATAGCTGGGAACTGTAGTTCCGCCACTGCTCAATTCTTGGGATCTGTAGTTCCGCCACTGCACAATTCCTGGGACCTCTAGTTCCGCCACTGCACAATTCCTGGGATCTCTAGTTCCGCCACTGTACAATTCCTGGGATCTGTAGTTCCACCACTGCACAATTCCTGGGATCTCTAGTTCCGCCACTGCACAATTCCTGGGATCTGTAGTTCCACCACTGCACAATTCCTGGGATCTGTAGTTCCATGATTGCTTGACCCGTTGACACAAGGGAGAAGATCTTGATGCATCTCTATGATAAACATGCCGGTTACACGAGATGTGAGAGCTGTCATAGTCCCTTTATAAATGTGGGGCGTAGAGATGAGTGACATGATGTCCGAGCCGGAGTCCACTGGCCAGGAAGCAGTTAATCCATGTCCCTGCCCAGAGATTAATATCTGTCAGGGCTTGGTTTAACCCCTTCCTCTCTTCTCTGAAGCTTAATGAGTAGATTTTAATTGGCTGCCTTGCCCTTTTTGGCGCAATTTTAAAAAAACTACAAAAAACATCACATTATCCCTGCCCCCTCCCCTATAAGTGGGGGGAGGGGGAGTCAAAATCCGAAAGAACTTCAAGAAATAGGAAATGTAAAAATGAGTCATGCATTCTCCGTTTTCAAGATCTCTGCTTGCTGTCATGCAGTCGGAACTTTAATTGTATAATGCCAATGAATATGAATTCTTCCTGGTCACGTGGTGGACGCACAGGGGCCACGGCTCTGATAACCGTACAATAAGGCTGGGGCTAAATGATGATCTTGACTACGACACGCTTCACAGACCGAAAATTGCGCTTCCAAAACTTCTAAGCATTGTAAAAGTGAATGGAGTTGGGTTGCGTCTCGGGTTTGCTGCGAAAAGTCACAAGAAATCTAGCCGCTATATGACTCTGTTCACATTCGATGTGGCCATGTTTTATTTTATCATGGGTGTCGCCTCACCGTCAAGACCGCCGTGTAGCCCCAGTCTTAAGGCCTCATGCACATGTCCAATCCCATGGTCCGTGTCCGATCCGAAAAAAAGGCAGATCAGACACAGACCAACCATTTCTATGGGTCTGCAAAAAAAAAACAGCACACGGATGTAATCCGGGTGCAGTCTGCATCTGTTCGGCCGGGCCGCAGGTGATGGAACTGGTTATGTCTGTTTTGCGGACAAGAATAGACCTTTTTACAGTGGATCCCACAAAAAACACGGACTTCATCTGTATTGTGGCGGAAAGAAAGCACTTAGATTTCTGCACAGAAATGTCCGAGAGAAATCTGCCTTGTGTGACTTCAACCTAACTACCGGGATAATGAGGCTCCTATTGAATGACAGCAAGCAGAGATCTTGAAAACTGATAGAAATGGAGAGTTACAGAACATATATTGAGAAAAAATAAATAATTTCATCTAGAATATCCCTTTAAGATAAGAGTCAGTCCTGTCCTGTGCCGCTGATCCCTCTCTGTCCCGTGTAGTTGGTGTGAGAGGCGGCCATGTTGTCCTATTGTAGGCCACAGTGTTGTATCTCGTCCAGCAGCGGCCATTGGACGACGCAACCATGTGATCTTACATCACTATGGACGCAGTGTTACCGAGGCCTAGTAAATACACTGCGGCAATGGAGACCTTAAAGGATTTTTGGGTGATTCTAACTGAATTTCAATGACTTGAATTGGAAAATAAACCAAATGGTAATAAACGTTAGTAAATTTTGTGCTGTTCCCACGTTGGCGATGCCGCCGGCGCCACCCTTTCCTGTTTATAATATATTGGGCCTCCATTGTCAAAAGGGTCTAACAGGGAGGCAGTCTTTGTTGCCCATGGCAACCAATCAGAGCTCAGCTTTCATTTCTAAAACTGCTCTGGGGAAATGAAAGCTGAGCTGTGATTGGCAGCATATAGCGCGCCTCCGCTGTGTAATACAAAGAGTATCCGGTTCTCTTATGGAAACCCTGCCACCCGAATCAATATTTGCTACTGCGGGTGACAGGCGTACATTACATAAAAGAATTCACACCTGCGGGCTCAGTATTCAGAATGTAAACCTGCTTAAAGGGGACTTCCACCTGCAAAGTGCCTATGCCTACAGGCAGCATCCATGGGGACGTATAACATTAGAAAAACAGAGCCACTTTTGTCCTGTGGTTGCTTTGGGTATTGCAGGTCGGTATTTTTTCAAGTGAAAGAAGCTGAACCACGCAACCTATGGACTCCCAGATTAGAAATAAAGGGATTTTTTTTTATCTTAAAGGGGTTGTTGCAAGATTTATGGGGGTAAGTGTCTGTGTCAAAAAGGTGATTGGTGGGGATGGTCCAACACGGACTCCCACCGATTACAGTTTTGAAGAAGGGCCTCCTCACGACTTACTGAGCACAGCGCCATCCATTGTATAGGGGCTGTGCTTGGTATTGCATCCCAGGCTCATTAATTTGAATGGGCACATAGGCACTGTGACGTCACTGGCCTCTTCTAACAACTGATCGGCGGAGGTGTCTGGAGTCGGACCCCCGCCAATCTGAAGTTGAAAACCTATCCTGAGGATAGGCCATCAAAATTGAATTCCCAGAAACACCCCTTTAAATCTTGGGGGGGGGGGGGGGGACGACCCTTAAAGGTGCAATGTGTCTTTAAATTCCCAGATCTAACTTTACTGGGATTTTCTACCTGCTGACGGTTTCTCCTGCGTCATTCTGCCACTTTGATAGCAGACTTTCCAAACCAAATGGCCATCTCATTGTCTGGGATTGCTGAATTTGTAGTTCCCCACAAAGCCTGTGCTGTGGGACCACAAATCCCAGCCTGCCCTGGCAATAGTAAGACTTTTGGTGGATTTATAATCCTATATTATGTTATTCTCTGACCCCACTAATCGCACACGGTCTTGTGAACGCCACGCAAAAGAGAATTTGCTGGACTTGTGTCATTCACTTTTCCTCCCGGCACGAGTCGACAACATGAAGTCAGGGGGGGCTTCTGGAGACCGCATCCTGATTGCACATGTCATCCCGTGTGTTGCACCAGTCCGGTTTCACGTGTGTCACTCCGGGTCATGTGTCTCCTGCGCGTTTCTATTGTCTGAGGCGCCTGGATTAATCCACCCATTGTGCAAACAGTGCAGAGAGCAGGTGTGCGAGCTGGAGCTGTGTCCGCCGGGGAGGTGCGTTTCAATGGGTCGGTATATAGAGTGCCCAAGTACTGTCTGCTGATAGAAGTGCCACGGGGGGGGGGGGGGGGGGGGGGGGGTACTGCTGCCTGCGCAGGCTAGGGTGTAAATTACAGGAGTATGCCTGAGCCTCTGATTCAACCTGAGTTGTAGCTGTCGGTGTACTACTGACGGCATGTATGAACCCAGCCTAAACATGAGGGCAGGGCGGGGATTTCAGTTTTATAAAATGCTCTTTTAAAACTGTAGCTCCCCAATGACTAAGCACCCAGGAAGGCCTATACAGAACTGTCCTTGAGGAAATCGAGGGGAAGGCAAATATACAGAGCCGGGAACATTAGTATATCGTACAGCTGCTCTCCTGGGGACAAGTTATTTTAATTCATGGGCATTGGACAGGTGCCCAGTATTGTCTGGTAATTTACAGTGCAAGTTCAATTGTATAAGGCCCCTTTCACACGGGCGAGTTTTCCGCGCGGGTGCAATGCATGACGTGAACGTATACCACCCGCACTGAATCCTGACCCATTCATGTCAATGGGTCTGTGCACATGAGCGTTGTTTTTCACGCATCAGTTCTGGGTTGCGTGAAAATTGCAGCATGTTCTATATTCACGCAACCCTGGGCCCATAGAAGTGAAAAACGCATTGCATCCGGACGCAAGTGCGGGTGCGATGCGTTTTTCACTGATGGTTGCTAAGAGATGTCGTTTGTAAACCTTCAGTTTTTTATCACGCTCGTGAAAAACGCATCAAAACGCATTGCACACGTGCGTGAATAAACTGAACAACTTAACGCAATTGCAGACAAAACTGACTGAACTTGCTTGCAAAATGGTGCGAGTTTCACTGAACGCATCTGGAGCCAATCCGTCATGGTCGTGTGAAAGAGGCCTTATACTCCAGAGCTGCACTCACTATTCTGCTGGTGTGTACATACATTACATTACTTATCCTGTACTGATCCTGAGTTACATCCTGTATTATACTCCAGAGCTGCACTCACTATTCTGCTGGTGGAGTCACTGTGTACATACATTACATTACTTATCCTGTACTGATCCTGAGTCACATCCTGTATTATACTCCGGAGCTGCACTCACTATTCTGCTGGTGCAGTCACTGTGTACATACATTACTTATCCTGTACTGATCCTGAGTTCTACTTTACACCAGTTTTGATAAATCTCCCCCACCGTGCACATATAGTACATTGTGGTGTTGGTCTGGAGTCAACTTTTTTGGACCTTTTGGTGCCTCGCTCATCATCCGGTAAGGGTATGAGCTCTTGATACACGGGGTGTCGGGGGTGCCGATCAAAACTAATGCAAAGTGATAGTGAAGCAGTTGCCTATCGCAACCAATAAGATTCCAGCTCATACTTCTCAGAGGCTCTTTGGCAGATGACAGCAGCCACCTGATTGGTTGCTGTGGGCAGAGTCCTTCTGTCTCTGTGCCCCATGAATAATAATTCAATTCAAGTCCAAATGGTAGTAATTAAGGTGATGACTAATGAACGTGATGTCTTTTACTGCAGTGTGAGACCGGAGCGTCAGTCTCTCTGCCGGAATCCATGCTGTTTGTGTCTACAATGGATGGAAAATTTCACGCTGTGAGTAAGAAAAGCGGAGATGTGCTGTGGACCTTAAAAGACGGTAAGTCTCTCCCGTGGGCCTTCCCGCCATCCGTAGTAACCTGTCAGTAGATGGCCTTGGCCCCTCTCTGATCAGCAGAACGAACAGGCTTCTGCACAGCGCCATACATACGAGGTGGCTGTGCCTGGTACTGCAGCTGCGGATTCACAGCGACGTCTGAGGTGGATTTGTCTTGGTCTTATTGTCTCTGGAGTTGCCCTCACACACACGGAGACTCGCAGCTTCAATGATCTTGTTGCCCGAGGAACCCTATGAGTCTTGTACTGATCCCCTCTAATTATCAGATCCACCGTCACCGCTTCTCCTAAACATTCTCAGGTTTCCTGACTCTCCGTATCCATAACTGCAACCAACAGAAGGTGCAGCCGTTTGTTTTGGCCACTTGCCCGCCGTTTGTAGCGTCTTTGCACTATAGCATTTAAAGGGGTTGTCCAGGATTAGAAATACATGGCTGCTTCCTTCCGAAAAAAAAAGTGCCCACTTGTCCATGAGTTGTGTCTGGTATTACAGCTTGGCTCACTTGGAGTTGAAGAAAATCTGTAATACCACACGCAACCTGTGTACAGGGGTGGTGCTGTTTTTTTGTAACATAGCAACCATATTTTTCGGATCCTGGACAACTCCTTTGTTGTAGTGTTTTTGCATAAGGGTACATTCAGACAGCAGATTTTTCTGCACGGAAGAAATACGAGACTGGTGCTTGGATTTCTGACGTAGTTTTGCATGCCGTGGCTGACCTGTTGCATGTGCGCTTGGCAGCTGAAGGCATCTGTGTTGGTCCCATGTTCATATGTGCCCGCATTGCTGAGAAAAGTGATGTTTTATTGTATGCAAATGAGCCTCTAGGAGCAATGGGGGCGTTACCATTACACCTAGAGGCTCTGCTCTCTCTGCTACTGCCGCTCCCCCTCCACTTTGATTGACAGCTATAGTTGTTTTCACATTTACACTGACTGGACCTGTCAATCAAAGTGAAGATGGCGCAGCAGAAAAAGTGGAGACTCTAGGTGTAATGGTAACGCCCCCATTGCTCCTAGAGGTTCATTTGCATGTAATAAAACATAATTTTTCTCAGTAATGCGGGCACATATGAACATGGGACCAACACAGATGCCTTCAGCTGCCAAGCGCACATGTAACAGGTCAGCCAGTGTCATAGGTACAAAACTGCTGACAGGTGCCCTTTAATTGTCTAATTTAAAGGGGTACTCTGACCTCTGTCTGTTAAATGGGTTCTACAGTTTGTTTTAACTGATGATCTATCCTCTGGATAGATCATCAGCATCTGATCGGCGGGGGTCTGACACCCGGGCCCCCCGCCGATCAGCTGTTTGAGAAGGCAGCGGCGCTCCAGCAGCGCAGCGGCCTTCTCACTGTTTACCGCTGGCCCAGTGACGTCACAACTAGTATCAACTGGCCTGGGCGCGGCTAAGCTCGGTTCACTTGAATGGAGCTTAGCCGCGCCCAGGCCAGTTGATACTAGTTGTGACGTCACTGGGCCAGCGGTAAAGAGTGAGAAGGCCGCGGCACTGCTGGAGCGCCGCTGCCTTCTCAAACAGCTGATCGGCGGGGGTCCCCGGGTGTCAGACCCCCGCCAGTCAGATGCTGATGATCTATCCAGAGCATAGATCATCAGTTAAAACCAACTGTAGAACCCCTTTAAGTCTAGGTCCCACTTCCATCTGTCTGGAGAAAGGGGATCCATTCACCCTCCTTCTGACGAGGTTTCAAGCAGCATCCAAGGACTGAATGGTTGGGGGGCAGCATTGAAGTCTATATAAGGGGGCATTCACATGCCTGTATCCGTTTTGCGGTCTGCAAATTGCAGATGTGCAAAACACGGACGTTCTACATTCTGCATTTTGGGGATCAGCACATTCCGCCCTTTGTTCAAAACGAACAAGAATAGGACATGTACCTTTTTTTTTTTTTTTGCGGCGGCGTAGAACGGACATACAAGTGTTGTCCACATCTTTTGGGCCCCTTTTAAAATGATTGGGTCCGCATATGATCCAAAAAAATACATATGGATGTGGACCGAAAATACGGTCGTGTGAATGCACCCTTAAGAGAGAGAGTGGAGCAAGCCCTCATTCTCCTGATAAGTGGGGGTCCCAGAGGTGGATGCACTCCTTTTTAACATCGTTATCAGAATGACTCATTTTACAATCCGAAATGATTCTTGTTAATAACCTGCAGGCGTGGCAGCTTGTATTCTGTGAACGGAGTGATCTGCAAGAGTTTAATTGCAGAACACAGGCTGCTATAAGCTTTTGTGCGTTTTTTCTGATACAGAGCTCTATATCCCCTGCTGGCTGAAACCATAGACTTAAATGATAGACTTCTGCCTGCCTGCAGTCACCACTAGGGGGAGCTTACTTTTAATATAGATTTATTAATGAATAGAATGGGAGATGTATTAAAAAAAAAAAGTAGTGTGCGCCCTCTAGTGGTTGCCTTCATTGTTCAAAAAAGCATAATATTCCTTTTTTTTTTTTGCGCCACTAGTGCTGCAGCTTTTTTTAGGTATAAGTAGAAATGTTTGTATGTTATATTGTGTGTTTTACAATGGAAATCTGATGTCTGTCTTGTATCTTCTCTTTTAGATCCTGTGATTCAAGTACCGTTCTACGTGTCTGAGTAAGTACAGCATTCATAGAGAGTGGTTAGTGCAAGATCCTTTTCCTATCAGAGTAAGGGCTCATTCAAACGGCCGTAGTGTTTTGCGGTCCGCAAATCGCAGATTCACAAAACACGGATACTGGTCATGTGCGTTCTGGGCCGGCACCATGATAGAAATTACTATTCTTATCTGCGATTGTGGACAAGAATAGGACATGCTCTATCTTTTTTGCGGGCCCGCGGAACGGAACTATCGATGCGGACAGCACACCGTGTGCTGTCTGCATCTTTTGCGGCCCCATTGAAATGAATGGGTCCGCACCCGTTCTGCAAAATTGCGAAACGTATGTGGACCCATTCATACGGTCGCCTGAGTCCTAATAGGGGCTTCCCTGCAGTCTCCTCTAGGCACACAGTTTTGTAATCTTCTGTGGTTTTTGTTTGGCCTTTGTTTAGCTTGAGATACAATATACATATTCGCCGCTGTATTGTGTTTGAAAGCTTATGCTGAGACTTGTAGTTCCACAACAGCCAACAATGATTTCTAAAACTGCTGCCTTCTGTCTCACAGACCAGCTTTCCTGCCAGACCCCAGCGATGGGAGCTTGTACATCTTGGGGGGAAGGAATAAGGAAGGACTCATGGTAAGTCCATGTTTTATTATTGTGCAATTCTAGATGTATCCCGTTGGGGCAGCTTATTGTATGTCTAGCCATGAGTCAAGAGGTACCGCTATGGGTACCAACACTGGTCCAGAATTTTCCATCTCCAAATGTTTACCCAAGCAGCGTGCAAACCACTATCCTGGTATTTACGGCCTTGTCATAGTGGTTGTCCTCTGTATCAGCGACTAGGATCATTTGTATGCAGTTCAAGTAAAGGTCTGAGGGTTGTTATATGTGGACTTTGCTGGGTGCCCATGGCAGGACCACTAGTCACAATGGTATATATGGAGTTACATTTGAACAAGAATAATAAAATGAATATTTTAGGATCCTAAAAGAAAGTTTGGCTTGCTGCTTAGCTGTTTAGTTAGGCTACTTTTACACTCGCGTTGTTGTTTTCCGGTATTGAGATCCGGCAGAGGATCTTAATACCAGAAAAAAATGTTTCCATTTAGTCCTCATGCATTCTAAAAGGAAAGAGCTCCGTTCAGGATGCATCAGGAGGTCTTCTGTTCCGTTTTGTGTCCGGACATAAAACCGCTGCAAGCTGCAGATTTGTGTCCGGTCATTAAAACAGAAAAAATAGATCTGGCACTGAAAATAATGTAAGTCAATGGTGACGGATCCGTTTTCTTAGGAGCCTAAAAAAATCAGATCTGTCACCCATTGACTGTATTTAGTGACGGATCCGTTTTTTCCCGTTTAGATTTCTCACAACTATATCCTAACCGTACGGATGCATCCTGATCAATCTGTTTTATTCCGGTATTGAGATCCTCTGCCGGATCTCAATACCGGAATTAGCGACGCAAGTGTCAAGGCTAGTTTGGATGCTGATCTTATTAAAGGGATCTGTTACTAGGGAATTCACTGATAAACCAGGCGCAATGCCTTGTAAGCTAGCTCAGCCAAATGTAATCAGTGATCTGTTGCTTCATTCGTTAGTCCATATGCAAATGAGCACTTAAGTGCACAGAGGGCGGGCTTAAGCCGCTCTGTGCACCTTTTGCTCCTCCTGCTTCCTCCTTCAGCCCTTATCTCTCTTTCTTGATGGGCAGCACCTGGCAAGATGACCATGCAGGAACCTGACCCTGTCAGAGGACGCAGGAGGAGCAAGGGTGCACAGAGTGGACTGGGCCCGCCCTTGATGCACTTAACTGCTCATTTGCATATGGCTTAAAATGAAAAAAAAAGGATCGATAAGTGATAGGTATCATTACATTCAGCTGAGGTGGACTTACAAGGCAGTGTGGCAGTGAATTTCCTGGTGACGGGTTCCATTTAAGTTCCCGGTGCCTTAACATTTGTGATTCCATATTCCCTAGAAATTACCCTTCACCATCCAGGAACTGGTCCAGTCCTCCCCCTGCCGCAGCTCTGATGGAATCCTCTATACAGGTAATGTATACTAGCAGAGTCTGGGTATTTGATGGGAGGGGCCACATAACAATCCGCCTGTGATTCAATCTGGACAGGGAAGAAGCAGGACACCTGGTTTGTTTTGGATCCGAAGTCAGGAGAGAAGCAGACCACGCTGTCCACGGAATCGTCTGACGGCCTGTGTCCTTCCACTCCTCTCCTGTACATAGGACGGACACGTGAGTTCCACAGATACACGCCGTCTCACACATAGCGCATGCTCTACGCCTCCGCTAAGTTAAAGGGCTGTCTCTTAGTGACTAGCCGCTCTTACATAGGAACTGACCCGGTGCGGCTCCAGCTTCTCAATGTACGTAGGCTTACATGCCGGCCAGTCCGATGAATAGCTGACACCGCATAATGCATGGATGGGGCAGGTCCACCAAAACAAGGACCACCATTACAGGGCGCCTCTGCACTCTGACTCTTAGAGGGGGACCACTCTCTGTGAAGCCCATGTGAGACCACCCCTTTAAAGCTTACTTATTGTATAATGCAGCTTTCCAATGGGACTTGGAGTTTCAATTCCTCACCGATTTCAGTTTGTGATTGCTGTCAGCGAATGGAAACAGTAAATCCGCCTTGACCACATACGACTGACACATCACTCGGTGTGCGAAGGGCTAGCCCAGCACAGGTTTTCAGGTCTCTAGAAATAAATGGTTGCACTCACTGACAGCAAGCAGAGATCTTGAAAAAAGAAATGTGATGAACTGGTTGAGACACAAAGTATGTTATATTCAGTTTTATTACTTTTCATTAGGGCGTACTTTTGAAGGAGTTTTCCAGGAATTCAATATTAAAGGGGTTGTCCCATCTTGGACTTTGGGGGCTTATTGCTAGGATATGCCCCCAATGTCTGATTGAGGTGCGACCCGCACCTATCGTTAGAACGGAGCCCGCAAAGTGCAGGCGGGAGCACTGCAAATGCGCGGCAGCCCTTCATCAATTTCTGTGGGACTGCCGAAAATAGCAGAGCGGCGCATTCTGCTATTTTCGGACGTCCCGTTGAAATGAATGGGAAGCGCGGTGCACAAGCACGGCCACCGCTCCATTCACTTCTATGGGTCTTACGGAAATAGCCGAGCCAGTGTTTGGCTATTTTCAGGAGTCCCATAGAAATGAATGCTGTGCATCCACAGTGCTCCCTCCGGCACTTTGCGGGCTCCATTCTAAGGATAGGTGTGGGTCCCAGAAGTGGGACCCGCATCTATTAGACATTGGGGGCATATGCTAGCGATATGCCCCCAATGTCCAATATGGGACAACCCCTTTTTAATGACCTTTCCTAACGGAGTGGTGAGAGTCTGACTCCTGGTATCCCCGCCGATCAGCAGTTTAAAGGGGCTGCAGTGTTTGGACAAGCCCATAGGCCACTTCACAGTATTCCAAGCACAGCGCCGCACATTGTATAGTGGCTGTGCTTGGCACTGCAGCCCCCCCCAGCTACACAAAGGCCATGTGACCCATGGACATGACGTCACAGGACGAGGCCTTAGCGCTAACCTAAGAGCTCTGACCCCTTCAAAAACAGCTGATCGGCAGGGGCGCATGGAGTCAGACCCTCACCAATCTGATATTGATGACCTCTTTAGAGGGTAGGTCACCAGTATTGAAATACTGGACAGCCCCATTAAGTGTTCACTGCTGCCTGCTATGCTATATTATAGTCCTATTGAGGGTAACCATCTATTACCGTGCAGAGTACATGATCACCATGTATGACACCAAATCCCGGGAACTGCGCTGGAATGCCACCTTCCATGACTACTCCGCTACTCTGTGTGATGAGAACTACGAATACAGTGAGTATAGTAATGCATACGGGCCGCAGGCTGACAGGGCACGCTGGAAATTGTAATTTTGCAACCGCTGGAAAGCAGTAGGTTGGGGGCAACTGTTATACATGGTAGAGAAGGTCATTACGGACATACGGTATGTCTTTGCTTTCCATACATCTGAGTTCCCCTTATTTACCATAGAGATGGCTCACTTTGCCTCCACTGGAGACGGGATGCTGGTGACCGCTGACCAGGGGAGCGGAGAAGTGTTATGGATGCAGAATTATGGTTCTCCAGTGGTCGGACTTTTCATGTGGCACCAAGACAGCCTGAGGCGAATCCCGCATCTGAATGTCGCACTGGAAACCCTCCGTTACTTGACGTTCAATTCCCAGGACATCCGTCTCCTCAAATGGAACTATCAGGCTGTGCAGGATCTGAGCAGCACCAAGACTCACCTGCTGTGAGTACCCTTACCTGCTAGACGCCTATAACCCAGGGCGGTCACCAGTGGCGTACATAGAGACGTAAGGGCCCCACAGCAAGGATCAAACCAGGCCCCCACACACAGGACAGAAGGGTTGCTGCCTAAACCCTTGGGCCTTTTATTCCACTGCCTCATTTGCTAAAAGTTGTTCCTTTAGAGCAGGCATGCTCAACCTGCGGCCCTCCAGCTGTTGTAAAACTACAACTCCCACCATGTCCTTCTGTAGGATGATAGCTGTAGGCTTTTCGGGCATGCTGGGAGTTGTAGTTTTGCAACAGCTGGAGGGCCGCAGTTTGAGGATGCCTGCTTAAGAGGGTGGAGTCCTGACCAAGTTTTCACCTCCAGTAGAAGAGGAGATGATCCCAACTAAGACTGGGCCCCCTCTTGCCCTTGGCCCCAATAGCAGTCGCCTAGTCTGCCGCTATGGTAGTTTACGCCCCTGGCGGTTACCCTCTTGAGAACTTTGGTGAAAGTGGCAGATTCCTTGGTTTACCCGTGTACATTAAAGGGTTTGTGCCAAGTTATTACGTTAGGGGATAACTAACTGAACGCTGGAGGTCTGACTGCTGGGACCCCCGCCGATCATGAGGAGCGGGGTCCTGTTCTGATGGAGTGGCAGGTCATGTATGCGCATGCCGCTCCATTCATTCTCTACAGGAGAATGCACGACCTGCTGCTCCACCAGAACAGGGGACCGGGACCCCCAGCGATCAGCTAGTTATTCCTCTGGAGAGGTCAGCACAGTCTTACACCACATGGACGGCCTATTGATTTCAGTAGGCACCATGTAATACTTAATTTCCCCTGTGGAGGTGCTGCAGGGAAATTGAGCACTTCACGCAGTGCTTCCACACAGATCACAGCTGATCGATGGGGGTCCAAGTAATCAATTTTTTGACCTGGAATAACATTTGGGACATTTCTTTCTTCTTTTTTACAGGCCGTCTCTGTACGTGGGGAAGCACTCCAGCGGATTCTATGCGTCCACGTCGCTGATCCACGAGGGCGTCTCTGTAGTGGTGGGAATATTTTCAATCTGTATTCTTTCTGAGATTTGTTCATGTTCCTCCATGTATCATAATGTCGTATACTGTATAAGGGCGGACTAGTCGCTATGGAAGCCCTTCTGAGATTCTGACTTTTCATAGGGACATTGCATAGATCCAAGTCTATCTCCCTGAATTCATAGATCTATCGTTGTCAGCTAGGGTGTGGACATTGATGTCGTCCCACGCATTGTCCCTATGACAAAGCTGTACAAAACCAGAAGACATGTAGTAAGTGTTGTCATCTGGCATGAAACATCAAGCACTGATAAGGCGACATTTCTGTTTTTCATGTGCATAAAGATAGTTTAGGTATTCCTTTTTTTTTTTTTTTTAAGTCATGTTTTGGTATCCCTTCCAGCCCCGGGGAATCACACTGGCCCGGATAGAGGGGCCCACCACTAAGGATGTTACCCTAAAGGAGTCCACGGAGTTTGGTGTCACGCCAACCACAGATGTCAAGTACCCGCTTGGGAGCATTGTATCTGCAAACCAATGGCTGCTTATAGGTAATGGCAGTAGCAAGGGCGGATAGGTGAATGTTACTACATGGCTCACTATGCGGCTGTATTGTGCATGCTTGCTACGGCAGTAGTATTTGTGTACTGTGTAGTGGTCTTATTTAGTTTCTGCTCTGGCAGTATTGCATGAAGACCCCCAATAAGTCTGTCCAGGGGCCACCACAGACCTTGATCCAATCCGGAGTCTAAAGGACTCTGTCACCAATGATGGCAGTAGTATATAGGCACTGTATAGAGCTATTATTTAATCACTGTTGGGGCAGTATTACGTTAGGTTCACTTCTGCAGTACAGTATTCTGGTAGTCTGTTCCGGCAGAGTACTGGAATTATCATATCTGGCCCAGCCAGACGCTACCAGGGCCCAGAAGATCTCTGTTCACTATAAAGGGATCCGTCAGGTTTCGGGAAAGAATGACGGATTGCTGCTGGAAAATACCGGCTGCACGCAGCTTTTGCTTTTCAGGCAGAAAGCCGGCATTGTTTGTGGAAACCTGACAGGTCCCATTATAGTAACTAAGGATCTGGTGGGCCCTGGCGGTGTCTGGCTATGCTGGATTCGGCAATTCTGGTACTCCGCTCCTATTCCGGAACAGACTACCAGATTTCTAAAACACAGATGTTGGACGTAGCCTTAACCTTTACTTCCCTCCATCACATAAGACATGGGCACCCAACGTGTGTTCATCCAGGGGCCACTACACACCCTGATCCAGCCCTCCATCTTCACTGACCCTATGCACTCCTGTTCTGGTACAATTTCTGTAGGATCTAACCATGTTGTCTGCAATGTTCCAAATCATTACATTTAGTCTAGGGCAGTGATGGCTAACCTTGGCACTCCAGCTGTGGGGAAACTACGACTCCCAGCATGCTCCATTTATTTCTCTAGAGTTCTGAGAGCAGCCAAGCAAGGGGGGCATCTTGGGAGTTGTAGTTTTACCACAGCTGGAGTGCCAAGGTTAGCCATCACTGGTCTAGGGGCAAAAGAATGAGAAGACATGACTTTCAAACAGCAAAAGATCCCTTTTATTAGCAAAAACCGGGGTCTTACCCTTACATCCTAAAGATCCAAATGAGCCAATAGGATTGTGGCGTGTTTTAACAAAGAGTGATGTATATATCCCCATAGTATGCATCCGGACGCAATTAAGATATTCTAGCGTGGTAAAACCAAAGCTAAGGAATTCCTTTGTCTAGATACACGACGTCCCCTCTGTAGCTGTCTAGCTCTTATACCAAACATTGCAACCTAAGTATATCCAAGATTTAGTTATGTTTAATTAATCCTACTATATCACTCCTTTAATAAAATTAGAAGTCTCACTGGATAACATTTTTTTTTCATCAAGGACACCATGAAGTTCCTCACGTTGTTCACACCACCATGCTCCGAGCATTTCCCGAGACCCTGAGGAGGGATACTGAGACAATCATTCGTGGTCCTGCCCCCAAGACCCTATTCGATGATGTAAGAATAATCCAGAATATTGATCGCCTGGCACCTGTTAAAGGGGTTGTCTCCTCTGAGACAATGGAGACATATTACTAGGGTATGTCCCCATTGTCTGATAGGTGCACCTATATCGGGAACGGAACCCCGCAACGTGATGGCTGGAGAACTCCATTCCGGCCACCACCAAGCGCTCTCCCCATAGAAGTGAATGGGAGCGCACCGCGCATCACCGGCCACCGCTCACTTCTATGGGACCGACGGAAATAGCCAAGCCAGTGCTCGGCTATTTTCGGCTGTCCCATAGAAAATGAATGGAGGGAGGCTGTGCATGCGCAGTGCGCCCTCCACCGCTTTCGGGGCTCTGTTCTCAATATAGGTGTAGGTCCCAGCGGTGGGACTCGCACCTATCGGACAATGGGGGCATATCCTAGCATTATGCCCCCATTGCCTGAGATGAGACAACCCCTTTAATGATATGATGGTTCTTCAGATTTCTGTCTGGTGCGGGATTGTCATGGAGAGCTTGTGTGGATCAAAATCGCCATCCTCATCGGTCTCTACGTCCTCACTCAATTGAATAGTGGCAATTATGTATGGATATGTAGGGGTACATCAATGTATTTTGTGTAACATCTTAAGTATCGGTATTCAAATTTTGGCTGAACTCGAAATGTACTTTCCCAGTTTTCACCTGAATAAGTGGCATCTCGTGAAACCCATCCTCTCATCTTCCTGCAGTTTCTGACCCCGCAGAATCAGGGAGGATCCCCTCAGGGCGACACAGTGGGGCGAGTAAAGACGGAAGGTACCACAGAAGAAGCAGGAATTGTCCTACCAGACTCTACGATTACCAATCTGCTTTCCACGGGCATCATCACGCTTCTCCTTGGGGGATGGGTGCTGTTCGGATTCACTTTTCCTAAGGTGAGAGGAGGGGGGGGGGGATGTGGTGTAATATATCGTCCCTCATTAGGAAGCTGAATGCAGTCTATTGTTCTCTATTGTCAGCCATTTGACTGGGAAGATTAAATATCCTCAATTCCAATAAAAAAAAAAATTTGGATTCCCCAGACATATTTTAAGACCGTGTCTGAAGATTCACATACTTATACACCAAAGTACATAGGAATAGTGAGGGAGATGAGACGAGTGACATAACGCAGATCAATATGAGTGGAGGAGGAAACGGACAGTTACAGATAAGGAGTGGGAGCATTTTAATTCCTCTAATAGATATCCAGTCCATTTTTTATTTTATTTTATTTTATTTTACGCACTTAAATAGCGCTACTATATTCCGCAGCACTTTACAGACATTAGCATCCAACTGTCCCCAGTGGGGCTCACAATCTAAGTTCCCTATGAGAGGAAACCCACGCAAACACGGGGAGAACATAAAGTCTCCATGCACCACTGCTAACCACTGAGCCACCGAGCTGCCCAGTCCATTAATGTGATGAACCCAAGAGGTCTGAGGAGCACATTCCTCAAGAGACCCATAATACACATTAATTCATGATCTGAGTGTGTCAAAGGTCCTCATGAGTTTGTATTCCCAGACTTCTCTGTCCTTCTGGGATTTGAAATGCCCGTTGAATATCGAGACTTTCATGTCTGTCATGTTGTGGTCATGGCTGCAGAAGGCTTTCGGTACAGGCAGATGTTTCCTTTCTTCTTTTATTGTGTGGCGATGAGAGCTTTTGACCAGTTTCACCAACATAGAGACCCCCAGTAGGACATTTGGTACATACAATCAAATAGACCACATGTGTGGATCTCGTCGTTCTGATGTGTACTTTGTCAGTGGTCATTATGCATGGACAGGTCTTACATTTGGTCTGTTTGCAAGGGAATATTCCTGTTGTTGGAGAGGACAGTGAGCGTGGGACAATGACAATAAAAGTTTCCCGCTACTTATCTATAATTGCTACAACTGTTTGATCTGCTTTACATCACAGATCTCATCCACCTCTCTATTTCTATATACCTTGGTGTATAAATATGTGAATCTTCCGATGTCTTAAAAGATGCCTGGGGAAGAGGCCTAAGTAGCCTCGAAAGCTTGCAATTGCATAGTTACGTAGTTAATAGGGTTGAAAAAAGACATGTCCATCAAGTTCAACCAAGGGATAGGTAGGGATGCGAATCCCAAAAGGAATTGAGACTCGTTTTCATAAGCAGTAATGTTTTTTACTTTTAAGAATTCGTCTAAACCCTTTTTGAAACCGTCCACTGTTCCTGCTGTGACCACGTCCTGAGGTCGTCTATTCCACAGATTCACAGTTCTTACAGTAAAGAAGCTTTGACGCTTCTGGAGACTGAACTTTTTCCTCTCCGGTCGGAGGCAGCGCCCCCTTGTCTTTTGGGGCCATTTGACATGGAACAGCTTTTCGCCGTATTTTTTGCATGGCCCATTTATATATCTGTACAGGTTAATCATGTCCCCCCTTAGACGTCTCTTCTCAAGACTATATAAATTAAATTCTTTTAATCTTTCTTCATAACTTAGACCATCCAGGCCCCTTATCAATATAGTCGCTCTCCTCTGTACTTTTTCCAGCTGCAGTGCGTCCTTTCTATGGACTGGTGCCCAGAACAGGACTGCGTATTCCAGATGAGGCCGCAACAGCGCTTTGTAAAGTGGTTATATTACATCCCTGCCCCGCGAGTCCATGCCTCGTTTAATGCATGACAATATCCTGGTGGCCTTAGAAGCAGCTGATTGACATTGTGTGCTGTTATTTAATCTACCATCCACAAGGACACCCAAATCCTTCTCTATAAGTGACTCCCCCAGTGTTACATCCCCTAGGACAGTGATGGCGAACCTATGGCACGGGTGCCAGAGGCGGCACTCAGAGCCCTCTCTGTGGGCACCCGCGCCTTGGAAAAAGTCTATGGCGTACCAATATGCTTTAGACTTTTCCTGCCATTCATCAGCACAGGACGTACTATGAACAGCACAGGCAGCGCACTGAATGTAGGCTATTAAGCCATTATAGCTAAATGATAAAGTACATGGAAGATATACTATATTGGTATTCAGGTTAAATTGCCGTGTTGGCACTTTGCGATAAATAAGTGGGTATTTGGTTGCAGTTTGGGCACTCGGTCTCTAAAAGGTTCACCATCACTGCCCTAGGACATATGAAGCACGGAGATTATTACTACCAAGATGCAGAACTTTACATTTATCCACATTAAACCTCATTTGCCAAGTTGATGCCCAATCACTCAGTGTCCAAGTCAGATTGTAGTTTATGGACATCTTCCATAGGCTGTACAGTGCTACACAGCTTAGTGTCATCTGCAAAAATAGAAATGGTGCTATTAATCCCATCCTCAATATCATTAATAAATAAATTAAATAGAGGGCCCAGCACTGAACCTTGGGGTACAGCACTTATAACCTGGGACCATTCTGAATAAGAATCATTGACCACAACTCTCTGGACACGGTCCTTCAGCCAGTTTTCAATCCAATTACAAACTATACTTTCCAAGCCTATAGACCTTACTTTACCTATTAAACGTCCATGAGGGCAGTATCAAAAGCCTTTGCAAAATCCAGAAACACTACATCCACAGCCGCCCCTCTGTCCAGGCTTCTACTAACCTCACTACATCCACAGCCGCCTCTCTGTCCAGGCTACTACTAACCTCACTACATCCACAGCCGCCCCTCTGGCCAGGCTACTACTGACCTCACTACATCCACAGCCGCCCCTCTGTCCAGGCTACTACTGACCTCACTACATCCACAGCCGCCCCTCTGTCCAGGCTACTACTGACCTCACTACATCCACAGCTGCCCCTCTGTCCAGGCTTCTACTGATCTCACTACATCCACAGCCGCCCCTCTGTCCAGGCTACTACTGACCTCACTACATCCACAGCCGCCCCTCTGTCCAGGCTACTACTGACCTCACTACATCCACAGCCGCCCATCTGTCCAGGCAACTACTGACTTCACTACATCCACAACTGCCCCTCTGTCCAGGCTACTACTGACCTCACTACATCCACAGCCGCCCCTCTGTCCAGGCTACTACTGACCTCACTACATCCACAGCCGCCCCTCTGTCCAGGCTACTACTGACCTCACTACATCCACAGCCGCCCCTCTGTCCAGGCTACTACTGACCTCACTACATCCACAGCCGCCCCTCTGTCCAGGCTACTACTGACCTCACTACATCCACAGCTGCCCCTCTGTCCAGGCTTCTACTGATCTCACTACATCCACAGCCGCCCATCTGTCCAGGCAACTACTGACTTCACTACATCCACAACTGCCCCTCTGTCCAGGCTACTACTGACCTCACTACATCCACAGCCGCTCCTCTGTCCAGGCTACTACTGACCTCACTACATCCACAGCCGCCCCTCTGTCCAGGCTACTACTGACCTCACTACATCCACAGCCGCCCCTCTGTCCAGGCTACTACTGACCTCACTACATCCACAGCCGCCCCTCTGTCCAGGCTACTACTGGCCTCACTACATCCACAGCCACCCCTCTGTCCAGGCAACTACTGACCTCACTACATCCACAGCCGCCCCTCTGTCCAGGCAACTACTGACCTCACTACATCCACAGCTGCCCCTCTGTCCAGGCTTCTACTGATCTCACTACATCCACAGCCGCCCATCTGTCCAGGCAACTACTGACTTCACTACATCCACAACTGCCCCTCTGTCCAGGCTACTACTGACCTCACTACATCCACAGCCGCTCCTCTGTCCAGGCTACTACTGACCTCACTACATCCACAGCCGCCCCTCTGTCCAGGCTACTACTGACCTCACTACATCCACAGCCGCCCCTCTGTCCAGGCTACTACTGACCTCACTACATCCACAGCCGCCCCTCTGTCCAGGCTACTACTGACCTCACTACATCCACAGCCGCCCCTCTGTCCAGGCTACTACTGACCTCACTACATCCACAGCCGCCCCTCTGTCCAGGCTACTACTGACCTCACTACATCCACAGCCGCCCCTCTGTCCAGGCTACTACTGACCTCACTACATCCACAGCCGCCCCTCTGTCCAGGCTACTACTGACCTCACTACA
Organism: Bufo gargarizans; assembly: GCF_014858855.1. Classification (NCBI taxonomy): domain Eukaryota; kingdom Metazoa; phylum Chordata; class Amphibia; order Anura; family Bufonidae; genus Bufo; species Bufo gargarizans. The sequence continues at coordinate 179,248,442 of NC_058087.1, read as the reverse complement.
TCCACAGCTGCCCCTCTGTCCAGGCTACTACTCACCTCACTACATCCACAGCTGCCCCTCTGTCCAGGCTACTACTGACCTCACTACATCCACAGCCGCCCCTCTGTCCAGGCTACTACTCACCTCACTACATCCACAGCCGCCCCTCTGTCCAGGCTACTACTCACCTCACTACATCCACAGCTGCCCCTCTGTCCAGGCTACTACTCACCTCACTACATCCACAGCTGCCCCTCTGTCCAGGCTACTACTGACCTCACTACATCCACAGCTGCCCCTCTGTCCAGGCTACTACTCACCTCACTACATCCACAGCCGCCCCTCTGTCCAGGCTACTACTGACCTCACTACATCCACAGCCGCCCCTCTGTCCAGGCTACTACTGACCTCACTACATCCACAGCCGCCCCTCTGTCCAGGCTACTACTGACCTCACTACATCCACAGCCGCCCCTCTGTCCAGGCTACTACTGACCTCACTACATCCACAGCCGCCCCTCTGTCCAGGCTACTACTGACCTCACTACATCCACAGCCGCCCCTCTGTCCAGGCTACTACTGACCTCACTACATCCACAGCCGCCCCTCTGTCCAGGCTACTACTCACCTCACTACATCCACAGCCGCCCCTCTGTCCAGGCTACTACTCACCTCACTACATCCACAGCTGCCCCTCTGTCCAGGCTACTACTGACCTCACTACATCCACAGCTGCCCCTCTGTCCAGGCTACTACTCACCTCACTACATCGACAGCCGCCCCTCTGTCCAGGCTACTACTGACCTCACTACATCCACAGCTGCCCCTCTGTCCAGGCTACTACTCACCTCACTACATCGACAGCCGCCCCTCTGTCCAGGCTACTACTGACCTCACTACATCCACAGCTGCCCCTCTGTCCAGGCTACTACTGACCTATTCATAAAAACAAATCAGGTTAGTCTGACAACTTCTGTCCTTGGTAAACCCATGGTTATCACTTATAATATTATTTATAGTCACATACTCCTGTATATAGTCCCTTCAAACATTTTTCCCACAACAGAAGTTAAACCTAACTGGTCTATAATTACCTGTGAAGGATCTTGATCCTTTTTTGAATATGGGCACCACGTTTGCCTTGCGCCAATCACTTGTCACTGTACCAGTACCTAGAGAATCCTTAAAAATTATAAACAGGGGCACAGCAATGACTGAACTGAGCTCTTTAAGCACTCTTGGGTGTAATCCATCTGGACCCGGAGCCTTGTTCACATTTACCCTATTTAACTTCTCTTGGACCATATCTACAGTTAGCCAACTGTGTATATCCCTGGATGTACTAACAGCCTCGGCGCCACAGATATCAGCTCCTTTCTCTTCTTTTGTATATACAGAGCTAAAAAACCTATTTAGGAACTCTGCCTTTCTCGCTCATATCATTGGGGGACACAGGACCATGGGTATAGCTTGCTGCTGCCACTAGGAGGCGACACTAGGCTGAAAGCTGTTTGCTCCTCCCCTGCAGGCTATACCCCCTCCAGCCTGGAGAGAGCATATCAGTTTTTAGCTTAGTGTCGTAGGAGGCAGACCTCCCTGCTTTGCAGGGTGGCGTTATAATTTTTATTTTTTGTTTTTTCATTTTTATTTTTTTCCAGAATCCGGTTGGGGATCCAGAGTCGCTTGCGTCCCTGCATCCCCGGGAGGCTGGCCGGTGTACCTTGTTCACCGCCTTGCCACCCCAAGAAGGAAAAGCGGACCAGGGCAGCCTCGCTCCCCTGCTTCCCCCCAGCTACAGGACCACCCTCTCTTCAGCCCTCTTCTGCCCGGACCCCTGTCGCCTGGTGCCAGCGGTCGTAGGGTGGTCCTGCTGGTGATGCATCTGAGGGTGAAGACCACAGATGAAGACAGGTGAGTGTCTCCCCCTCTCAGTCAGCGGTCACTTTCCCCCAGGCCGTCCGATGAGCCGGACATCCCACAGCACCAGGGCCCCCTTCCCGCCCGTCCATAATCACCCCCCCACCGCGTGTCCGCGTCGCGTCCGCGTCCGCCGGCACCTTGTCTGCATCGGACTCGACCGACGCCCGCCCCGTCTCCTTCCTTTCCTCGCCGCTGCATCGCACACAGCACTGGTTCAGTGCGATCGCAGCCGGCACTTGGATTTGCGCAGGGCAGTTGATCCATCGGCGGGGCGCCGCGATCCTCGTTAGCCGCACGGCCGGGTTGGGGACTGTCTCTCTCTCTGCGGGCGGGCATATTAGCCGGGTACATTAGGCACGCTGGCCGCGGCTGCGGTCACGTGCACAGGGGTGGGCGGCGCTAGATTCCCTCAATTAGTCTGCCGCTCCCGGGCTTAAGGGGGCGGGGCTTATTATCCCGCCCTGCTGAAACTTCCTCTTCCTCCCGGCGCAGCGTGGTGGACACAGGACCGTGGCTATCGCTCCGTTCTGGTAGGAGATAGATACCCCGTCCAGCAGGAGATTTGACACCATGTCTGACCCGGCCACTGACCCCCCTCAGACAACTTGTAGGACTACTTACTATGCCTGTTCCGTGTGTTCAGCTAAATTCCCTCGGGGCCAGTCACTATCACTGTGCTCGGCTTGTCAGAAGCCTGCGCAGAGCAATCCCCCCAGACCACTGCAGCCCACAGAAGCCTTAGATCGTCCTGTTCAGGGGGAACCAGACTGGGCTAGGTCTCTGTCACGGGCAGTGGAGGACCTCTCTAAGATATCCCATTCCACCCTTTCATTGCTGGGTCGGTTAGTGGAGAAATCACCACCGGTGCAATCCGCGCAACCGCATTGCACGCAAACCAGAGGCAGACCTCCTAGCAAGCGCCCCAGGGCAGGCAACCGTTCCTCCTCTGACGCCTCAGCATCCCCCCCTACTCCTGGATCCCAGTCACAGGCGTCCTCCCTGTTAGGCGACGCACTGTCTGAGGGCGAGCTTGGGGATTCGGATGCGGATATGGACCTGGAGCACTCTTCTCAGATTGCTTCCATGGTGGATAGCCTGATTTCGGCGATAAGGGACACCTTCCGGGTTCAGGAGGACCTTCCCTCCACTAGCCAACAAGGGGTGTCGTTTCTGCGTGCGAAACAGACCCCCAAGGCGTTCCCGTTACACGAAGATTTTTCTATTGTGGTTAACAAGGCTTGGGACCAGCCGGGTTTGCGTTTTGTTATCCCAAAACGTCTAGACCTTCTCTACCCCTTTCCACGCGAGACCGTGGAACTATGGTCCTCCTCGCCGAAGGTGGACCCGCCGGTGGCTCGCCTGGCGAAATCTACAACCATTCCGGTAGCGGATGGCTCTTCGCTCCAGGATCCGGTGGACCGTCGCGTTGAGTCGCTCTCCAAGTCAATCTTTACGGCGAGCGGTTCGGCACTGCGTCCGATTTTCGCATCCGCCTGGGTAGCCAAGGCGGTTTCGGAGTGGTCTCTCCGGTTGAGTCAGGACATTTTGTCCAACCTCCCGCCTGCTGAACTCGAGTTGTCTGCGCTCCAAATTTCCCATGCAGGGAAATATATCTGTGAAGCGGCACTGGATGCTGGGTCGATGGTTGCCCGTGCCTCAGCCCTCGCCACTTCGGTCCGCCGGGAGCTATGGCTCAAGGCCTGGAAGGCTGATTCTTCCTCTAAACGCTCTCTCTTAAAGCTTCCGTTTTCTGGGGCTCGGCTTTTTGGGCCGAAACTGGATGTGATAATCTCAGAAGCTACAGGTGGGAAAAGCACCCATCTGCCCCAACCCAAAGCGAAGCGGCCCTTTCAGTCCAGGTCGGCGTCTTCGCGCTTCCAGTCCTTTCGCCGTTTCTCGGGCACCCGTTCAGTTCCCACCTCCGCGGCGGGAACACCCAACCAGGATCGGCGGAAAGGCCCGTCCTTTAAGCCCCAGCAGGCCTGGCGTCCGCGTGCCCAGCAACCTCGCACAGCGCCAAGTAAGCAGCCTTCCGCATGAAGGTTTGTCCCCACCCGCTCAGGTGGGGGGGCGTCTTCTCCTGTTCCAGGACATTTGGCACGCCCACATTCCGGACGCGTGGGCGCTCGAGGTAGTTTCTTCGGGCTACAAAATAGAATTCAGGTCCCTTCCCCCCAACCGTTTCTTCCTTTCCCAGCCTCCCAGGGATCCCGTCCGGGCCGCGGCTTTCTTGAACGCCGTCCAGTCCTTACTTCTGCGGGGGGTGATTTCCCCGGTGCCTCCGGAAGAGCGTTTCACAGGTTTTTATTCCAACCTGTTTGTGGTCCCCAAGAAGGAGGGCGATGTGAGACCGGTGCTGGACCTCAAACTTCTGAACCGCTATCTACGGGTTCAGAGGTTCAGGATGGAATCTCTTCGTTCCGTTGTGGCCTCATTGGTGCAGGGGGAGCACATGGCATCTTTGGACGTGCAAGATGCGTATCTCCACATACCTATCGCTACCACGCACCAACGTTTCCTCCGATTTGCCATCCAGTCGGATCACTTCCAGTTCGTCGCTCTGCCATTCGGTCTGGCGACGGCCCCGCGGGTGTTCACGAAGGTTCTGGCACCCCTTCTGGGGATTCTGCGGTCCAGAGGCATTACCCTTCTCCCATACCTGGACGACATCTTAGTCAAAGCCCCGTCAGCGTCGCAATGCGCAGACAGCCTTCGGATTACGATGAGCACGCTCGCTCTCTTTGGTTGGATTCTCAACCGAAGGAAGTCATGCCTGTCTCCGACCACTCGGATCAGGTTCCTGGGTATGACTCTGGATTCCGAGACTGCCGTGGTGCGTCTCCCTCTGGACAAGAGATCGGGCATTCAGAATGCGGTGGTCCTGCTCACCCGGCGTCGCAAGGTATCGATTCGCAACTGCATGCGAGTTCTGGGGATGATGGTGGCCTCATTCGAGGCGGTACCGTTCGCCCAGTTCCACACCAGGGAGTTTCAGCGGCTCATCCTGTCCTCCTGGGACAAGTCCCGGGATTCACTGGACCTCAGGATCTCGCTGTCTCAGCCTGTTCGCGAGGCTCTCGCCTGGTGGTTGGTTCCGGACCACCTGTCGTCAGGGAAGTCGTTCCTGCCGGTGTCATGGACCATGATTACGACCGACGCCAGCCTCCGTGGTTGGGGAGGGGTCTTCGGTACTCGGACAGCCCAAGGAGTCTGGTCTCTGTCGGAGTCCAAACTGCCCATCAATATCCTGGAGCTCCGGGCCATCTACCTCTCCCTTTGCCATTGGACCAACGAGTTGCGGGGCCGTCCGGTCAGGATACAGTCGGACAACGCCACAGCGGTTGCCTACATCAATCACCAGGGGGGGACGCGCAGCGGAGCGGTGATGGACGAGGCCGCGAGGATTCTGCAGTGGGCGGAAGCCCATGTCCCAGTGGTATCGGCGATCTTCATCCCGGGTGTGGACAATTGGACGGCGGATTTCCTCAGCCGTACGACGGTGGACTCGGGGGAGTGGGCTCTCCACCCGGAGGTGTTCGAGGACCTTTGTCTCCGGTGGGGTCGCCCGGAAGTGGACCTAATGGCATCTCGGTTGAACCACAAACTCCCGTGCTTCCTGTCTCGCGCAAGGGATCCGATGGCCTACGACGTGGACGCACTCGTGGCACCGTGGGACGACTTCAGTTTTCTGTACGTGTTCCCGCCGCTGCCGCTCCTACCGCGGATTCTTCGCAGAATCAGGATGGAGGGTGTTCAAACGCTCCTGATTGCCCCAGATTGGCCGCGCCGAGCTTGGTACTCGGAGCTCGTTCTGCTCCTGGGGGACGCGCCGTGGCCTCTTCCACTCAGGCCCGACCTGCTCTCACAGGGCCCGGTCTTCCACCAGGGTTTACATACGCTGCGTTTGACGGCGTGGCTATTGAAACCTTCCTGCTGAAGAAAAGGGGTTTCTCGGATGCGGTCGTTCGCACGATGATTCGGGCTCGGAAGCCCTCCTCCGCGAAGATCTACTATCGTACGTGGAAGTCGTTCCTGAAATTCTGCGAGGACAGGGACCTCCCCTCTAGGAGGTTTTCCCTCCCTACGGTGTTGGCTTTTCTTCAGGCGGGTTTGGAGCTGGGTCTGGCCCTGAGTTCGTTGAAAGGACAGGTTTCGGCCCTTTCCATTTTTTTCCAGCGTACGCTGGCGGTGCTGGGCCCGGTCAAGACTTTCATGCAGGGGGTTGCGCACACCACTGTTCCATATCGGCCACCGTTGCATTCCTGGGATCTGAATTTGGTGCTGGTGGCACTTCAGTCCGAGCCGTTTGAACCCTTGCGAGAGGTCTCCCTTCGCCTGTTGTCATGGAAGGTCGCATTTCTAGTTGCCATTACGTCCATACGTCGGGTGTCGGAACTGGCGGCACTGTCGTGCAAGGAGCCCTTCTTGGTGTTCCATCAGGATAAGGTGGTGCTCCGGACGGTGCCGTCGTTTCTGCCGAAGGTGGTGTCGGCGTTCCATGTCAATGAGGACATTGTCCTCCCGTCGCTTTGTCCTAAGCCTTCCCATCCTAGAGAGGTGGCGCTTCATCGTTTGGATGTGGTGCGGGCCTTACGGATCTACCTGGCCGCGGTGGCCTCCTTTAGGCGAGCGGACTCCCTGTTCCTGGTTCCGGAGGGTCCTCGTAAAGGTTTGGCGGCATCCAAGGTGGCGATTGCGCGGTGGATTAGATTGGCCATCCACGAGGCCTACCGCTCCAAGGGCAGGGTTCCTCCACCTGGTATCACGGCTCACTCGACCAGGGCGGTCGGGGCTTCTTGGGCACACTTTCACCACGCTTCGGCGTCTCAACTGTGTAAGGCAGCAACTTGGTCTTCGTTGCACACCTTCACCAAGTTTTACAAGGTGCATTCGTTCGCATCGGCGGATGCTGCTCTTGGCCGTAGGATCTTACAGGCCGCAGTGTAGTGTCTCACCTGTGGGATGTGATGTCAGTGGTTTCCCACCCCGGGGACTGCTTTAGGACGTCCCATGGTCCTGTGTCCCCCAATGATATGAGCGAGAAAACGAGATTTTTGTGAACTCACCTTGTAAAATCTCTTTCTCGCTTTATTCATTGGGGGACACAGCACCCACCCATTGTTGTTGGTTTCTACTGAGACCAGTGGTCCAAGTTGCCGGTTGGGACTGAGGTCCGGTTCGGTTGTTCGGTTGGACTGTGGTCTTCCTGTTTTTTGTTTTGTTTCGGTATGTTTCTCCTACTGCTGAAGCACAAACTGATATGCTCTCTCCAGGCTGGAGGGGGTATAGCCTGCAGGGGAGGAGCAAACAGCTTTCAGCCTAGTGTCGCCTCCTAGTGGCAGCAGCAAGCTATACCCATGGTCCTGTGTCCCCCAATGAATAAAGCGAGAAAGAGATTTTACAAGGTGAGTTCACAAAAATCTCGTTTTTCCTTATCTTCAGTGACTACCCCCCTTACCATTATTTAGGGGACCTACCTGCTCAGACCTAGGCTTTTATTAGCATTTATATATTTAAAAAACTTTTTGGGATTTGTTTTGCTTTCTTTTGCCACCTGCTGTTCGTTTTGTATCTTTGCTAATTTTATCTCCTTTTTGCAGATTTTATTAAGCCCTTTGTAATCTTCAAACATTACAGCTGACCCCTCAGATTTGTATTTTTTAAATGCCCTCTTTTTATCTTTTATTGCTCTTTTTACAGTAGCTGTAAGCCATGGGGGGTTTAATTTTAGCCGTTTATACTTGTTACCTAAAGGGATACATATTTTTAGTGCGATTACCCAATGTGGATTTGAAGCTCTCCCATTTATCCTCAGTATTATTATGTGACAGTAGCTGCTCCCAGTCTATGCCCTGAAATGCTGCCCTCAACCCAGGGAAATTAGCCTTTTTGAAATTCTGTGTCTTTGCTCTGCCTGACAGAGTTTGCTTCTTATAGTTTAGGAAAAATATAATTATATCATCTACTGTATCATCATCTATTCAACCTCTAAGGAATCAAATTTGTTTTATCTTCTACTTACTGGCTAACACGGTACAAATATAATTTTTACTTTAGGAGGACCTCGACTTACTATAGGTAAAACTACATCTTCCAGCATGCTCTAAAAGCCTACGGCAGTCAGGGCATGCTGGGAGATGTAGTTTCACACCGCTGGAGACATGTGTACAATGACAGGATAATAACGGAGTCTGTATTTTTCAGATGTGGGAGCAGCAGCGCAGGCAGCAGCAGGAATTACAGCAGCAGCTTGAGGAGAAGCTCCAGCAGCTCCAGCATCAGCAGCAAATGGCATCCGAGGCCTCTCCACAGGTGACTACTGCCGAGAGCACCGCCTCAACGGGGGAACACAGCTCCGGGAGCGGCAAGCGGAGGAGCGGCGAACAGGAATACAGTCAGGCCAATGGCACAAAGAGGTTAAGCACCGGCGATCCGGAAGGTGAGTCAAGAAGCAGGTTCGTGGTGGCGGCAATTTATTAGCCATACTGGTCTTCTCCTTTAAATAAAAGTGTCCTCTGTGATATATGAGCAGCCATTTTGGAAGGTTTAATACACTTGCCATTTTTTGTGCTAGGACAGCCTGAATTTGCCAGGACTGTCTCTAAAAATGAAGGACATGCATATTTGGTTGCTGTGGACAGCAAGGCCCGTTTTCCTGTTATGAGGCCCGAAGTATGTAAGTCACTCGTGTCGTTCAGGGCCGCCATGATTTCTTCTCTCTTTCTGCAGCTTTCAATGAGGAGGAGATAGACGTGGGCAAAATTTCCTTTTCCCCCAAAGAAGTTTTGGGTCGCGGCGCTGGGGGAACATTTGTATTCAGGTAAATAGTGAATCGTATTAAAACGATATGATGAAAAGGTCAGCGTCTTTCAAACCCACATTTTTTAAGACTGACGTTTTTGAACGTCAGTCTTTGGGGGGAAAAAGGGAAGTTGAACTGATTTGCTCCAGATTCATAAAAAAATGTATATAATTTAATAGGATTTACACACGTGAGATTAAAAGTTTGAAAATTAAACTGAAATCAATAGATTTGTGCCAAAATGTGCACCTTTTTATGACTTTGCAAAATGACACTTTTCCGATTTGGCGAGTGCTGAGAAAAATGTCAGATTATTATTATTTTTTTAATGTATAATTTCCGCAAATTGTGACTTTTTATTTGTGCTGCAGTTTACACCAATATCTAGTAAATGGGCCTACATGTTTAAATTCATCACCATTTTCAAGATCTCTGCTTGTTGTCAGTGCATAAAAATAGTCTCACTTACATTCAAAGACTGAAAACTCTTACTGACCTTATACATCTCACAGCTGATGGTTTGCTACGGTTGCATCCAGGCCTCTGCTACTCTGTGGGTTTGTTACAGTGTGTCAGTTTGGAGTACAGACTGTTTAGATCACAGAGGATTGTCTAGAGTGGATACAACCCATGTCCATATGTGCCCGCATTGCTGAGAATAATTATGTTTTAATATATGCAAATGAACCTCTAGGAGCAACGGGGGCGTTGCCATTACACCTAGAGGCTCTGCTCTCTCTGCAACTGCCGCACCCTCTGCACTCTGATTGACAGGACCAGGTGTGATGGTGTTTGACTGCCTGGTCCTGTCAATCAAATTGCAGAGGGCGCAACAGTGGCAGTGAAAGCAGAGCCTCTAGGTGTAACGGCAACGCCCCCGTTGCTCCTAGAAGCTCATTTGCATATATTAAAACATCATTTTTCTCAGCAATGCGGGCACATAGGAACATGGAACCAACACAGATGCCTTCAGCTGCCAAGTGCACATGTAACAGGTCAGCCAGTGTCATAGGGACAAAACTGCTGACAGATGCCCTTTAATATTAACATGGAGTTTCTTTTCCTATAGGGGCAGGTTTGATGGACGTTCAGTGGCCGTGAAGAGAATCCTGCCAGAGAGTTTTACGCTTGCCGATCGGGAGGTGCAGCTACTGCGAGAGTCTGATGAGCATCCCAACGTGATCCGTTATTACTGTACAGAGAGCGACTGGCTGTTCTATTACATTGCATTGGAGCTGTGTGCAGCCACCCTGCAGGAGGTAAGTAGAAGGCTGCAGGGTAGGGAGATGACGGTGCTGTAGCAAGCACTTACATTATATGTTATAGAACATGTGTGCTTCACTTGGCTTTGATTGTCATGCAAATAAAATGACTGAATAAAATACTCTATTGTGGCCATTTTGAACTTCAAAATGGATTCATGATAATGATGTAGGTACAGATAGTACTGCCTCCCTGTCTCTCTCTCTGTAAATGATGTAGGTACAGATAGTACTGCCTCCCTGTCTCTCTCTCTGTAAATGATGTAGGTACAGATAGTACTGCCTCCCTGTCTCTCTCTCTGTAAATGATGTAGGTACAGATAGTACTGCCTCCCTGTCTCTCTCTCTGTAAATGATGTAGGTACAGATAGTACTGCCTCCCTGTCTCTCTCTCTGTAAATGATGTAGGTACAGATAGTACTGCCTCCCTGTCTCTCTCTCTGTAAATGATGTAGGTACAGATAGTACTGCCTCCCTGTCTCTCTCTCTGTAAATGATGTAGGTACAGATAGTACTGCCTCCCTGTCTCTCTCTCTGTAAATGATGTAGATACAGATAGTACTGCCTCCCTGTCTCTCTCTGTAAATGATGTAGATACAGATAGTACTGCCTCCCTGTCTCTCTCTCTGTAAATGATGTAGGTACAGATAGTACTGCCTCCATGTCTCTGTCTATAAATTATGTAGGTACAGATAGTACTGCCTTCCTGTCTCTCCCTGGAAATTATATAGGTACAGATAGCACTGCCTCCCTGTCTCTCCCCCTATAAATGATGTAGGTACAGATAGTACTGCCTCCCTGTCTCTCCCCCTATAAATGATGTAGGTACAGATAGTACTGCTTCCCTGTTTCTCTCTATAAATGATGTAGATACAGATAGTACCGCCTCCCTGTGTGTGTCTCTCTCTCTCTCTCTCTCTCTCTCTCTCTGTAAGTGAGGTAGGTACAGATAGTACTGCCTCCCTGTCTCTCCTTGTAAATTATGTAGGTACAGATAGTACTGCCTCCCTGTCTCTCCTTGTAAATGATGTAGGCACAGATAGTACTGCCTCCTTGTCTCTCCCCCTATAAAATATGTAGGTACAGATAGTACTGCCTCCCTGTCTCTCCTTGTAAATGATGTAGGCACAGATAGTACTGCCTCCTTGTCTCTCCCCCTATAAAAGATGTAGGTACATATAGTACTGCCTCCTTGTCTCTCCCCCTATAAATGAGGTAGGTACAGATAGTACTGCCTCTCTGTCTCCCCTATAAATGATGTAGGTACAGATAGTACTGCCTCCCTGTCTCTCCCCCTATAAATGATGTAGGTACAGATAGTACTGCCTCCCTGTCTCTCCCCCTATAAATGATGTAGGTACAGATAGTACTGCCTCCCTGTCTCTCTCTGTAAATAAGGTAGGTACATATCCTCCCTCTCCACACCCAAAACGGCAAGATCAGAATAAAAATGGAATTTGGCTGGTGAAAGGCCAATAACATAATAATTTATCAAAAGGGTTGTACTTTTCACGTGAATGAGGCGAGTAGTTGTAATTGCTCTGAGCTGCCTCTACAAGCGAGACGATGTGCAGATAATCTTGAAGAGGAAGCAGCGCCCAAAGAGTTGGACCCCCGCCAATCTGATTTTGACGACCTATCGCGTGATAGGTCATCAATATTTAACCATGGCACATCCCCTTTAACCATATCTCCTGTTTTTTCTGCAGTATGTGGAGAATCCTGATTTTCCCAGCGCCGGCCTAGATCACGTGGCCCTTCTCCATCAAGCTATGTCTGGACTCGCCCATCTGCACTCTCTCAATATTGGTGAGGCGTATTGGATTCTTATTCAGTAACACATATCTCATATTTGCAAAGGGAGATGCAGCTCGACCTGCTGTGATGGTGGCCTCTAGATGCCAAGGGGCACTGACCCCCTTTTGCCCGGCCTGTATTCTGGCCCCTGACTGAACATATTGTCCTTGTCCTTCTCAGTGCACAGAGACCTGAAGCCGTGTAATATCCTCATCTCCCTGCCCAATGCCCAGGGCAGGCAGCGAGCGGTTATATCAGACTTTGGCCTTTGTAAGAAGCTAGCAGTGGGAAGGAACAGCTTCAGCCTGCGCTCGGGGATCCCCGGGACCGAAGGCTGGATCGCACCAGAGGTTCTGCGCGACGGAAGGACCCAGAATCCCGTAAGTGATTACCGGGTTGCATCTGATGCAAAAAAAGCCAGGCGCAGCGTGAGATACCATTTCTGTTTTATGTTCTCAGACGGCATCTGTGGACATTTTCTCTGCTGGTTGTGTCTTTTACTATGTCCTGGCAAGTGGACAGCATCCCTTTGGAGACAGCTTGAGAAGACAAGGCAATATATTGAATGGTTCGTACAGCCTTCCACACCTCCAGGAGGAGAGGCATGGTAAGAAGCTGTATGAGATCTGGATATTGGGCTCTCCGTATATACAGTAGCGCAGTGACGTGGACCACTTAGATGTCATGTGGCCAGCAATGGTCCGTTCACGTGTCTATATAGTCCTTCTATGTAACATCGGCAAATTGTGTCTGCAGACAACGTGGTAGCCCGGGACTTGATTGAAGGCATGATCAACAGTGACCCAAAGCTCCGACCGTCAGCACCTCTTGTTCTGAGACATCCTTTCTTCTGGGCCCGGGAAAAACAACTGCAATTTTTCCAGGTCTGAGTGGTGGAAGGGTTCAGAAAAGTGTCTATTACATCATGTCATTATATAGACCCTGTATTACAACTACATAGGTCCTCACTTCTGTGCTGAATCATTTTAGGGGTGCCAAAGTTATTGCACGTTATATCCACAGGATAGGGAATAACTACGAGATGGGGTCCTGCGGCTGGAATCCCCACGATCACAAGAACGGGGACCCTTTCCCCAGTGGGGCCCCCCCGAAACGAACGGAGTGCAGATCAGGCTTACGCACTGCTGCTCCATTCGTCTCTATGGGAGTTCCAGGAATAACCGAGCTCTGTATTCCGCTATCTTCGGCAGCAGCCATGTGCGACCAGCGGCCCATTGACAACGGGTCTCCTGTTCTCATGATGGAAGGGGGTCCCAGTGGTCAGACACTCACTAATCGGATGTCTATGCCCTGTCCTATGGATAAATTAAAAGGGTTTTCCAGGCTCCTGATATTGATGGCCTATCATCAGAATTAGGCCTCATGCACACGACCGTGCCGTTTTTTTGCGGTCCGCAAATTGCGGATCCGCAAAAAACGGATGCCGCCCGTGTGCCTTCCGCAATTTGCGTAACGGAACAGAAGACCCATTATAGAAATGCCTATTCTTGCCCGCAAAACAGACAAGAATAGGACATGCCTCATAATTTTAGCGGGGCCACGGAACGGAGCAACGGATGCGGACAGCACACAGAGTGCTGTCCGCATCTTTTGCAGACCCATTGAAATGAATGGTTCCGTATACGGAATCAAAATACGGCCCGTATATGGAGCGTAAAAAACTTTAGTGTGCATGAGCCCTTAGTGATGAGCGAATCGAGCTTTGGATCCAAGATCTGAAGTCGATTCGTTCAAAACTTCGTCTCCGTACAGCTTTCAAATGTATGGGCTCCGGTGATGGAAATTCGTTGTCACTGAAGTCTCGCGGGAATAACTTTGGACTTCGATTCTTAAACTTGAAAACCATTATAAAACTTGAATCCGAAGTCGGATTCGGTACCGAGGTACCAGCCGGTACCGAAGGCAACTTCGGATCAAAGTTTTTTAATTTTTTATTTTTTTTTTATTTTTTATTTTTTTAAATCGATGGCCAAAATTATTCACCGAAACCTCGCGAGACTTTGGTGATAACAAACTTTACCGCGCCGGAGGCTGTACATTTTATTGCCGTATGGATCTCTCTTGGATCCCAAGCTCGATTCGCTCAACACTACTCACAATAGGTCATCAGTATTTAATCAGTGAGGGCCTGACACCCCGCCGCATCCCCTTCATCAGTGTTCACTGCAGCCTCTGTCCTGGAAACAGTTTAAATCAGGCATCCTCAAATGGCGGCCCTCCAGCTGTTGCAAAACTACAACTCCCAGCATGCCCTATCAGCCTACAGCAGGGCATTGTGGGAGTTGTAGTTTTACAACAGCTGGAGGGCTGCAGTTTGAGGATGCCTGCCCTAATAGCTGTAGGTTGTCCAGGCATGCTGGGAGTTGTAGTTTTACAACAGCTGGAGGGCTGCAGTTTGAGGATGCCTGGTTGAAATGGAGCAGGAAGCACAGCGTCAATTAAAGGGAGTGGCTGTGCCTCGTTAATGCAGCTTAGCTCCCATTCTCTTCAATTGAGCTGCAGTACCCCAGCACGGCCACTATACTTTGATTGGAGCTGTGCTTCCTGCTCCGTTCAAAGAGCAAGTGTTGGTGCTGGAGGCTGCAGGGAACGACTGATCAGTGCTGGTGCGGGATGTTTGGCCCTCGCTAAAAGGGTATGAATGACATTTCCTAAGTATAGGTCATCAATATCAGGAGCCTGGAAAACCCCTTTAATAACGTGGCACAACTTGCTGTATACACCTGTGGTTGCTGTGTGAAGAGAAGCAATGTGTATATATGTATAATGAAATATATTATAAAATATATTAATATCTAGGTCATTGAGTCTTAGATTTAAATATTAGCTACAACCAGTCCAGTAATACTTTGTTTCTCTCATACCTTCAGGATGTCAGTGACCGCATTGAGAAGGAGCCACAGGAGAGCCCTCTGATCGTCAGCCTTGAGACGAATGCTCGTTCCGTTGTCCGGGTCAACTGGCGATTACACATATCTGTTCCCCTACAGACAGGTAACGTCACAGCCAAAGGACATCAGAGCTTATATACGAAAAGCAAGGGGGGGGTAACCCATACTAACCAATCTGGTCATTTAAATTGACGCCACTTACTAGAAAAAGTGACGGTTAAAATGTGATTGGTTCTTTTAAGAGCACCTGTATTTTTACGTTTTTTAAATAACCAACAAGAAGCGCTGGGAGATTTCAGCTCTGAAGCCTGTGAATGCAGCTCTGATCCATAATACAGGCTGTAACTTGGGATCAGTAGAAGAAATGCCATTTAATTACTCAATTTTGAATGTAGAACATATCTATAAACAGGATAAATGGCGTTCGAAAGGAAAAACCTCAGTGGATGGCGAATTATACCTCCATGAAAAGGGGGATCACCATTGCAGTGTGTGGGCATACCAGTTGACCTGATTCTTTTTTTTTTTCCCTAGACCTCAGGAAATTCCGTTCCTATCGTGGAAATTCTGTACGAGATTTACTCCGAGCCATGAGAAACAAGGTAGATTACACCACGGCTGGCTGTAAATTAGAAGCAGATTCGTAAAATCATATAACACTGTAAATAAGAAATCAGCGTTTAGGAGAATCCTCATCCTCTCCACCACTCCCCCATCATGCAAGTGATACTCTCCATTTTTTGTCAGTGACTAAAACCCTGCCCAGCTGTTCTGGGGTTGTTGCTCCCGGTCAGTAGACAGCATGGTGCTTGTTGGCTGGGTGAGAAGCCGTTGACGTAGCTCTCAGAGCGTGTACTGGAGAAGAAGAACAGCTGGCCTAAGGGGTGCTACAGGGAATGCATCCTGGGCAAAAGGTGTGCAAAACCCCTAACAACTGTCTGCAGATGGCTATGGCTTCCTTTTAGAGGAGACTCTGTCTTGGCTAAAATCCCTAATCATATTTAAGACTTGCAATCCTGCCTACGACATGCCATCAAGGCTGAGCAGCCTGACAGCAACACTCACCAGTGTGTAGTACATGCTAATGCCAGAGCGTAGTGTGTAGTCGGGCCCCGTCCCCTCACCCTTCTAGGCAGCTCTGCAAGTGGAGGCAACCAGTCCTGCTCACATTCTAGGATACGTTGTTGGCGGCCATTTTAAATAATTCCCGTAGGACCCCTATAAATGGGGCTTCTTATAGGTGGCACTAGGTGGCTTTCTTCTTTTTGGAGAAGAGCTAATTTTTATAATTTTCCCAGGGAGCATTGACTGTAAGACACCATATGTCAATTTGCATTTCCTCAAGGAGAAATAGTACCCCCTGAATGCTGTGAGATAGCTCTGATACACTTCGCTGTAAGGAGTCATGCACCTGTAATACTTGACCAGGATCGATTTTCATCTCTAGAACATCAAAGGGGTTTTCCGAGTGTCTTCAGGACAGGTCATCAATATCAGATCGGTGGGGGTCTTGCACCTAGCAGCCCTGCTGTTTGAGGAAGCACTAGGTGAGCTCTAGGGCCTTCTTGCAGCTTACGCATCTGACTATAAGACGCAACCATGATTTAGAGGAGGAAAAAAATATTTTTCAGCAGACCTCAGATCAAACCCCCAAAAGTGCATCTTATAGTCAAGAGTACAGTAGCTTTATCTGCCAAAACTGCATTAAAAATAACATTCAGTTGGAGCATGAAGTACTCCTGAAAATAACCTGTCCTGTTAATTTTATTTTTTATTTTTTGATAACCTACTGCATATATGATGGGAGCAAAAAGTGGGGAACACAGAAAGGGAGTGTTACCGCAGAATCAGACTACACAGGGCTTGTTTGTAGTCTGTAACCGTGGAGACGCATAGGTCTGCATAGAAGCTATAGTATAGACCAGGCATGCTCAACCTACGGCCCTCCAGCTGTTGTAAAACTACAACTCCCACAATGCCCTGCTGTAGACTGATAGCTGTAGGCTGTCCAGGCATGCTGGGAGTTGTAGTTTTGCAACATCTGGAGGGCCGCAGGTTGGGCATCTCTGGTATAGACCTAAAACAGATTTTAAATACTAGTTTGAAAGCTGAATTTCTATTTTAGATGCATTAGAAAAGTATAAAAATTAGTCTTTATGTATAACTTGGTCAATTTTTGGCTTTCTCCAGAAACATCACTACCACGAGCTGCCGGCTGAAGTCCAGGAGACACTCGGCTCTGTCCCTGATGATTTTGTGGCTTATTTTACATCACGTTTCCCACTTCTGCTCCTTCACACACACCAGGCTTTGGAACAGTGTGCACATGAGAGACCATTCCACCCCTATTATCTTTGGGGGCCAGAACGTTGACGATGCCACCCGGACAGCCTGAAGTAACCAGACCAGTCTGTGGTGGGGTCAAGCTGGACATGACTTGATTTGTGACCAGGCCCCCTGTTTTTATACTGTCCATTGCACTGCATTATGTATTTGCACGAATTTTTTTATCACTCTTTGCTTTTATATAATGTGCAACACAATGGCACCTTGATAAGGCGGTGGTCACTTGCAGCTAAGGAGCTCCTTACCGCCCACACTTCTAAAAACAGGTGCGGATCCCATTAGTGGTGGGGTCTTCAACCTGCAGCAAAACTGCAACTCTCAGCCTGCCCTGTCAGGACATGATGGGAGTTGTAGTTTCTTAACAGTTGCTGTGGCACACATTGAAGATCTCTGCATTTAAGTAGGATCAAGTTTCCTGTTATTGGATCTGTATCTATTTTGGTGCATGGGAATGTTGCATTAAAGGGGTATTCCAGTTGTTACAAGTTATCTCCTATCCACAGGAGTACAGCGCTGAGTAATCTCCGCAATGCCTATAGAAGTGAATGGAGCAGCTGCGTGCATGTGCAGCCAACTGCTCTATGCTTTTCAGGGGGCTGCAGGGTGTATGGGACCCCCGTTCTCATGATCGGTGGGAGTCCCAGTGGTAGGACCCCCACCAATAGTTTGTGACAACCAGAATACCCCTTTAAAGGTATGTTGGAACCTGCACTACTAGAGTATATGGATGTTACAGAGGGGGTTCCCCTCCCACTCTGAAGGACTCATGGTCACTGGTATTTTAGCTGCTGGACCCAAGGTCCAGTTAAACAAAGGGGTGGTCAAAATAGGACAATCCCTTTTGTGTCTTTATAAGGGTCTGTTCTCTTCACTAGGCATGAGCGAATCGACTTCTCTCATGAGCCGTCATCACTTCACAATGTCTCACGAGACTTCGCATAACTTCAGAAATTGATTTATACTGTAAAAAAAACATTTCCCGAATGCCGGTTCGATCCCTAATTCGGGAAATTGTTTACAGTTTAAATCATTATTATGCAAAGTGATAACTTCAGCTCATCGGAGCCAATACATTCTAATACTGTATGGAGCGCTCGCTCCGTACAGTATTGAAACGAAGTTTTATGCGAATCGACTTCGGATGTTTCATCCAAAGTCGATTCGCTCATCCCTACTCTTCACCATAGATTCTATTTTCCTAAATATTAAGGATTTTTTTTAAGGATGTAATTTATTTTGTATTTGCCAGAGAGCGTCTGTATATATTCTTTTAAAGTTTTAAGAGATGGAATTAAATGTGCCAATGTAATAACCACTGTTCCGACTATTAAAGGGGGGGGTTTCACCTCAAACATTGGTGGCATATCGCTAGGATAAGCCACCAATGTCAGATAGAGGTGGGACCCGCATCTGGCTCTAGACCAGAGCTCCCAAAGGGAACAAGAGCGCACTGCACAACCGCGATAGCCCGCCATTCATTCGTCGGAGTGCTGAAAATACTCTCGGCCATTTCCGGCAGTTCCATAGACGTGAATGGAGTGTCTCCCTTGCTTGTGTGGTGCGTTCTTCATTGCTATGGTAGTTCTGAAAAAAAAAAAAGCTCAGCGCACCGCTTGGCTATTTTCAGCACTCCCATAGAAATAAGGGTGGCTGAGCACCTCCACTTTGGGCACTCTGTTCTAGAGGTAGGCTCAGGTCCCACCTCTGGGACGTGCACTTGTCTTACAATAGGGGCAAGCACTTTAAGTACTTCATCTACCGCCAGTCTCTTACCTACTGCAGGTCTTACCCGTTTGCTTCCTCCATATCATTGGTGTGCAGTGCAATTCGGAATCGCCATGTAGCCACAGCTTGCAGGGCACCGCTACAAGTTAGGCTACTTTCACACTGGCGTTTCTGGGTCCGCTTGTGAGATTCGTTCCAGGGCTCTCACAAGTGGCCCAAAACCAATCAGTTCAGCCCCAATGCATTCTGAATGGATAAGGATCCGTTCAGAATGCATCAGTTTGGCTCCGTTTGGTCTCCGTTCCGCTTTTGAGGCGGACACTAAAACGCTGCTTGCAGCGTTTTGGTGTCCGCCTGACGATGCAGAGCCAAATGGACCCATCCTGACTTACAATGTAAGTCAATGGGGACAGATCTGTTTTCACTGAACACAATATGGTGCAATTGAAAACAGATCAGTCCCCCATTGACTTTCAATGTATTCAAGATGGATCCGTTTTGACCTAGACTTTTTTGAATGAATAATGCAAACGTTATGAACGGATATGAGTTTGCATTATCGGTGCGGATCCATCTGTGCAGCTACAAGACGGATCCGCACTGAACGCAGGTGTGAAAGTAGCCTTACCTATAGCAACTGTCCTGACCGCATTCATGGTTCTACATGTTCTTTTTCCTGAACCCTGTAATATCCAACACATTCATACAAAGGCAAGGTCTGACATCTCTGAACTGCCCCATCAGTTGTCACTTTACAATCGGCTAACCAGAACCTTCCAAGGTCGCTGCTAGAGATGAGCGAATTTTATTCGGTGGTAAAAAGGAGAATTGAGTTATGGATTCCTTTACCACGGACCATAACGCAGTTCTATGACAGAATGCCTTTAAGGCCTCATGCACACGACCGTATTTTATTTCCATGTCCGATCCATTTTTTTGCAGATAGGATGCAGACCCATTCATTTCAATGGGTCCGCAAAAAACGCGGACAGCACACAGTGTGCTGTCCGTATCAGTATGTCCGTTCCTCCACAAAAAAAAAATAGTGCATGTCCTAATTTTTTTCTAGTTTGCGGAGAAGGATAGGCATTATTACAACGGATCCGCAAAAAACAAAACACACGGATGCCATGCGGAATGTCAGTTTTTTTTTTTGCAGATCCGCAATTTGCGGACCGCAAAACACATACGGTCGTGTGCATGTAGCCTAAAGCAGGGACGCCCAACCTGCGGCCCTCCAGCTGTTGAAAAACTACAACACCCAGCAGGGCATGATGGGAGTTGTAGTTTAACAGCTGGAGGGCCGCAGGTTGCGCATCCCTGCTTTAGAGGCATTTCGTTATTCATTCTGTCATAATCTGGATCCGTACAGTTATGCAGGAGAGGACTTCCCTGCATGATCCATTTTTGCAGCCCATAGACTTCCATTATGACGGAATGACTCTAAAGGCATTGCGTTATGGGAATCCATCTACCAAATGAAGCGTGAACGAATTTCAAAATATGACATTCGCTCATCTCCAATTGCTGCGTCATGGGAGATCAAATCTAAAGCTGCCCACACACTTCACACGGCGTTCCACTTGTTCCCCCAACATCAATTCCTCCTGACCCCCACACATCGGCCTAGTGCATGTTTTTCCAGCCAGAGAATAAGAGGCCGCCAGACACTTCAAGCAGCCGCTCATCTCCTGGAGAATAGAATTGGACACGTTTCCCCACTCCCAGGGAAATTTGGGTCACCACCATACACGGCCACCTTGAGGCATACCCTCCTTCACCGACTGGTGTGGGGGTCGATATACTGCATTCTGGGTCTGATGAATATTGTACACGTCCTATAAGGGTACGGCTACTCGGATTTCCTGGTACTTACAGGTTACTGACCTATCCTCCAAGTCAATCAGTATCCAATTGATGGAGCTGGAGGCAGAGGGCTCCATTTACGGCAGTGGCCATGTCTGGGGACGGCAGCTCACTTCCTATTCAAGTGCAAGGAAACTACACCATGGATGGAGCCTTCTGTCCATCATATAGTTTCTGGCAGCTCATCAGTAGGGGGCTGGGTGTCTGACCCCCAACAATCTGAAGCAGAGGAAAACCCCTTAAAAGCTGTGTTCCAATTTATCTTTGAAAAGGGCTGCAACACTTCATATTTGATCAGTATGGGTCTTTGAAGAGACCCCCAGTGATCATTGTAGCTTAGCCCACCGTGCACCTTCTGCTGCAATACACTCCCTTTGCTTGTTCCACAGGAGCATTAGACAAACCATATATCATCCTAACCTCCAAGGTGCAGATTTGGCTCACTTTGGGTCCTGGCACCCAGACCCTTCCATCGAAACTATGATACGTCAGGAATTTTTCTAGACAACCTACATAGAACAGTCAGAAGACCCCTGGTACTTCAGCTATCCTGAGCATAGGTAGTCAGTATCTGACCGGGTGGGGGGGGTCCAACAGAAGGAGCTGTTTGAGGTGGCTACAGCGCTCCTATAAGCACCTTAGGCTACTTTCACACTTGTGGCAGAGTGATCCAGTAAGCAGTTCCGGCACCAGAACTGCCTGCATGCAACTGGACAGCATTTGTAGATGGATCCATCTCACCAAATGCATTGCAAGGACGGATCAGTCTGTCCATTTGTCATACAGTCTCTACTTTTTCACATTTTTACCAATCTGTGCATGCAGACTGGAAGGACAGATCCAGCACTATAGAAAAAAAAAAAAAAAAAGCCAGAGTCGGTATTGTTTTTTGGGCCGGAGATAACACTGTAGCATGCTGCGGTTCTCAGTCCTGAACAGTCAAAGACTGAACTGAAGACATCCTGAATGGATTTCTCTCCATTCAGAATGCATGGGGTTAAAACTGATCAGTTCTTTTCCGCTATAGAGCCCCTAGGACGGAACTCAGCGCCGGAAAAGAAAAACCCTAGTATGAAAGTACCCTTAGGCCATTGGTCATGTGGCCCAGAGGCAGCTCCATACCACTCAGGTGAATGGGGCTGAACTGCTGTGTGGCTTACTGGAGCTCCAGTGAACGCACGGCTTCCGTCAACAGCTGATCGATGGGGGTCTAACTCCTGTCATGCCCATCGATCAGATACTGATACCTACCCCCGAGGACAGGTCAGTGTAAAACAAGAAACCCCTTCAATCAGAAGACTACCATTCCCTTACGAGGCACCTAAAAGATCCAAGGACTCGTTCACACCGGCATAAGACAAGGCTCCGTATACATAAACAAAGAACTTTAATCTCATTAATATACAAAAGTTATAAATCTGATATTTTACATAAAAACCTGACATTGAAAAGAGACAGACAGGCTCATTGAGAAGTGACAGGTTCGTGATAACCAGTTACACAGAAGTCGCGCTCCGCACTAACAGTAAGTGCACATGCAGATCAGAGTAATGAACGTACAGTCTGGTAAGTTAGACATCTAGTTTAATACACAACTTCTCGGTTCTGGCATAAAAAAAAAAAACTTCTGCTGCCGCCCGGGTCTGTGTTAGACTCCTACTATCATACATAAGACTTCAGCGCCCCGGGAGCGACGCAGAGGAGACGGCGTCCATTTTTCTGTAGTCCAGCTACGCAGAGGCCTTAACGTGTACGGCGGCTCCAGACCTAGTGTTCTGCAGTTTCTCCACCATCGTGCGGGCGTAACGCAGCCGGCTCGCCAGTTCTTTGCAGCAGCCGAATTCCTCTATGAGGCTCAGCTTGTACGTGTGGAACTCCCGTTTCTCATCAATGTACGATACCGCAGCCATGAGGGGACACAGGATGATCTTGGTGTGATCCTGCAAATGGAGATCTAGTTAAGGGGCTGTCCAGGGTGAAAGTGTTCGCGAGGCAAGTCGCAGGGAGGTTGAAAATCTAACCTCTCCGATTCAGCGCTGCGTTTCAGTCCTCTGCAGGACATCACCCATAGGGTCCCACATCCGTGTGCATTTTGCAGACTGCACATCACCAGCGCTTAATAGAAAGTGCCTATTCTTGTCTGCAATTGCAGACAATAGGACCCGTTCAATTTTTTCGGGATTGGAATTGCAGGTCCACATTTCCAGATCCGGGCCGCACATCGTGCAGCCCCATAGAAATTAATGGGTCTGCAAAATGCGGAACAGAATTGCGGATGTGTGAATGGAGCCTTAGGCCTCTTTCACACGACCGTATGGCTTTTTCCGTATGGCATATACAGTATACATTTCATAGAAAAAATTAGGCTAGGCATAAAATTTTCAATAGATGTTTCCGCAAAAATGGAACGATACGGAAGATATACGTTTCTGTAGTGTTCCGTTTTTTCTGCGGACCCATGGAACGTGAGTCACGGGCAATAGGACATTTTCCATCTTTGAACGGAAACGGAGTACTTTGTATTGATAGGCGAGGGGCCCTACCTCCAAGACAGGCCCTTGAAAGTGAAGAGCGCACAGGGCATGTACAGCCACCCTCCATTAGTTTCTATGGGACTGCCGAGAATAGCTGAGCACTGGCTCGGCCATCTCTGGCGTTCCCATAGGCATCACATGGAGCACTGGCAGCGCTTGTACAGTGCCCACTCCATTAGTTGCTATGGGAGTTCTGAAAGTAGCCCAGTGACTGCACTCTACTATATTCAGCAGTCACATAGAAATGGAGCGCACCCCACGCATGCACAGCTGCTTTCCAATCACTTTTGGGGGTCCCATTCTGCAGGTGGAACCCACACTTGACATTGATGGCATATCCTAGCGATATAATCCAAAAGGAAAGACAGCACTACTCAGACCAATATGGTGGCGGTGCCATCGGTGTTGAGCTCCAGACAGTTTGTAGTAAGGGTGAAGGACCGCACCGCTCAGTCTTCAGAAGTATGGAGGTTTTAGTCTCCAACTGTGCGACGTTTCGACTTCAGAGTCTCAAGCAAGAGAAAGACTCTTTAAAGTCGAAATGTCACAATTGGTGAATAAAACCTCCATACTCCTGAAGACACCGAGTGCTGCCGTCATTCACCCTTTCCACAAAGTATCCTAGCGATCTGCCACCAACGTCTCAGATACAAGGACACATCAGCTGGACGAAGGCAATATTGCTAAAACCTAAGGAGCAACCCGCAACTTGACTGGATCAAGCTTAAAGGGGTTCCCCGCCACTGTAAGAAGTGATGCAATAAAGCTGATCAGAAGGAATTAAGGAGACATTGCCCCCACTGATCCTATGTCCGGTCCATATCCAGTGGCACAAAGGGCAGAGCCCTGCTGATCATAAGCTTATGGCACATCCTGGCGTTATAACCAATGGTTTAGGACCCTCAAGCGTTTGCAGTGTCTGAACAAGCACCTTCCTTACGGACTCACCTGGAAGAAGTTGATCTGGACCGTTCCGTTACTCAGGTGAAGGATAATGGCGCTTCTTGTCCGGAACCAAGTTCTCAGGAAGGGAAGGCGAGCCAGCTCATCTCCATCCCGAGGGGTGATGTTGGCACCCGCTTTAAGCAGATGCTCGCTCATGTAGTTTCGGAAGTATTTCAGTAGTGTGATCTGCAGGCAGCAAGAAGATGGGGGTCAGCGTCTGCACAAGTTACAATACGGCAACTATTTCTACGCAGGCAATGGCTGGCCCACCTCTAAGCTGGTTACGAGGGGTGTCCCAAGCCAGGCTGTAGGACAGTATTTAAAGGGACCCCCGTCAGCTGGTTTGGGGCTACTAACCCCCCAGTATGCCGTTAGGTAGATTGTGTATAGGGTCTGAATACTGTCCGTAGCCGGCCCCGCAGAAGAGCAAGTGAAATTCAAACTTACCAGGAGAAGAGTCCAGGACTCTTGTCCATCAGGATAGGGTGCATGCACTATACATAAAGCACAAGTTCAGGGTGCATTGACGCACAACACCTCTGCTTCATCAGCACAGCGCTGGTGAGGAGGTGTCGGTACATTACAAGTTCCCTAATTTGATATCTACCCCTGTATTTAAAGGGGTTTTCCAGAATTTTACTACCAATGGGCTATTCTCAGGATAGACCATCAATACGCAGTTGTCAGGGGTCCGACACCCCACCAGTAAGCTGGAACGGGGTAGCTAACAGAACTACATAGCTCGTGCAGTGGATGGAGCTGGTTCCTGCAATCGCTTTACCGGACAGCCAACTGGAAAAAGGTGATGGTGGGCGTCTGACACCCAGCTGATCATATATCAATGGCCAATAGTAACTCCTGGACAACCCCTTTGGAATAGAACCTAAACAGCCGCTCTTCACTCCAGTCGCCTGTGGATCGGCAACATGGTTGTTGACCGCTAGTGCAAAGAGTGCGCCAAGGCAATGGCAAATTGATTGGTACAATAAAAGGGTCACAGCCCAATCAAAAGTTCCAGCACATGAGCCAACCACTGCCATCGCCAGCACAGCAGGCAGGTGGTTCTGCTACACCATAGGCTTACCTTCTTGGTCAGAGCAGACGGGTAGGAGCGCACATTCATGTAGGACTCAGTGTTGTTCCTCTCTATGTACTGTAAGCTGTCGCCATCGGTGTACATGATCAGTCGGGTCGAGTCATTGAACAGAACGCCAACGCTGTTGTCACAGAGCTGGTAACCTGGAGGGAACAAAGGGGCCCATGACATGGACTGATGGGCGACGTCTGTGGAGACCACGATTGGGGATGCTGCAGGGTGTTACCTACCTAAGCCATACTTGTCAGAATAATCCACCCATTTACTGATCCAGAAGATGGGGTTGCAGGCCGGATCCTCCGCTTCATCTGCAGAGTGAGCGCAACGTTAGGACAGTGTCCTTTATAGTCACACGTGGCAGAAACAGACCGGCCAATGGACGCCCCTTACCTTGACGAATCTCAGCCAACTCTGAGGGTTTAGCAGCATTGACGCTGGTGAGCTGCACCATCATGTCAGACAGGTAGCAGTCAGCAGGCTCCGCCAACTCTGGGGGCACCATATCCTCGTCCTTGGCAAGTGCAGGTTTCTCTACCATGGGAGAGTCCTGGCCTGGAACCAGTACAGCATGTTAGATGGACCAAGACCAGCGTCATGGATTTACAGGGGCTGAAGACCTACAGTGATGGGGACCTACCTTTATTTATAGCAGTAAGGGGTTTCCTAACGCTTGGATCAATGGTGCTAGGTGCTATGGAGAATCGTGGGGGTACGGTCAAGCAGGTAGTGGGCAGGCGGCTGGGAATGTGACCGCTGGTGAAGAACTCATCCGTCAGCAGCTCATCTATCGTGGGCCTGGTGGTGGGGTCTGAGCGGAGCATCCTCTGTATGAGGGCGGCGGCAAGCGGGTTAATGTGCTGGAAGAAATAGAAAAGGTTAGCTGCAGCAAGCACTGTAGACCCAGTTCTGTGCAAATTCAATGGTGACCCTAGTGGAAGAGCCATGCCCGCCCCCCCCCCCCACGAAAAGGTCTTTACATCAAAAGTGTTCCATTTGTTTGCACCGTTCTGAAGACGCATCTGTCCACTGACTGCAATGGGAGTTGCAATGCTCAACCTGGCCAGCAGAGGTCCTGCAGCAGAGTTTGCTGAACAACCTCATCCTAGTCCCATAGAAGTGACTGGAGGTGGATTGACATG
Organism: Bufo gargarizans; assembly: GCF_014858855.1. NCBI lineage: Eukaryota > Metazoa > Chordata > Amphibia > Anura > Bufonidae > Bufo > Bufo gargarizans. Next base: position 179,222,119 of record NC_058087.1, on the reverse strand, counting down.
CACACCATACAGCGGGGACCACATAAACGACTAAATCTTACAAGGTGCTGCACCATTACATCAGCAAGTCTGCCCTCCGTGCTGAAACTGCGGTGTGAATACCCAGGGCCCGATGCCGCTCGCTCACCTTTGGAATGGAGTACTCGTTCTTTTTAATCCTCAAGTAAGTTTCCTTCAGGCACGACGTCTCGAAGGGAGGTTTACCAACCAGCAGCGTGTACCTGCCAGGACAGAGATGTCACCACAGTGTAATTCTTCAGGCAGCCACAAGGTGGCACCCAAGCAGTCTTTCAATCACACCTACAGGAGGGCTAGGCGTAGGCCGACTGCATCTATCCTGCATTTTCTACATTCATCGAAAGATAGGATATTGTGGGCCAAAGTCACGGCAGGGGATGCCAGTACGCGTGACCACCCATGGCTCCAGAAGCAGAAGGTGCCTTCTTTGCCGTAAATTGGAGACACCCTCTAAGTAACATATGGCTCTCAGTACAGTGACCACCCGCCATGTATATGCCCATTGCACCTACTTACATGATGCATCCTAAGGACCAGATGTCCACCTCGAAACTGTGTCCTTTCTTGCCCAAAACTTCAGGAGCGATATAATTAGGGGTCCCACAAAGGGTCTTCTTTCGCTCCCCATCAAATTCTACCTTGGTCGCTAATCCAAAATCACCTGAGAAGATAAATCTATGATTAAAGGGGTATTCCGGGTATAAGGAGGTATCTGACATCCGTGAAGGTCCGACCACCCAGACTATAATAAAGCATCCCCTCTGCAGACCGTTACAAAACCAACCCCCAGCAGACTGACGCCATCAGGGAGTTATACTTTTAAAGTGACAAACCGGGCCGGACAGCCCAGTGGGCAAATGCCACGAGCCAGTGCAGGGGTGGGCTGCCCCTGGCATCGCTAGGCCAGGACATCTGGGACTTAGGTCCTGTGTTTTTGCCCAGGACCCCGGAAGTATTGCCCTACTGCAAACACCACCGTATCACTCAGGACAGAGATGCAGTTGAATAGTGCGGTGGGCACAGGAACCGCCACTCACAGGGGGCAATACAACTAGTGGGAGCACTATAGGGGCCGTATTACTAATAGGGTTCTACTGGACGCCTTATTACCACTTTTGGGACATTACTACTGGAGGTTGTAGGGGGAATGATTGGGCACAATATGGGGGATCACTACTACCAACAGGCACTGCCAGGGAGCATTATCACTGTAGAGGCACTATAGTAATGAGGGCATTGGTAGTACTTTTAGGAGTACTGTTACTATGGGGGGGTACTATTCAGGGCATCGGGAGCACAGTATTGGGGGTAGCAACAGGATACTAATGTTGGGGCACCTGGAACATGACAGAAAAGTGAGTAATCTAAGATGTGTGGTAAACTCTGCTGAGACTTGGCGGGTAGAAACCATCATGGCGGTCCGCTTCCAATGGAGAAGAGGAGGAACGAGAAGGGCTACATCAGAGGAGGCGTCGCTGGATGTAAGGTATGTGGCGCTGTATTGTCCTGTATGTTTGGGAGGGCAGAACGTAATGCCCAACCAAATATGCCATTAGCACAGGGGCACTGACAACTCCTACTGACAGATCCCTGCGCAGGATAAAGGGGAGCCCCGGTTTTACCTATCTTGACCTCCATTTCATCGTTGAGGAAGAGATTCCCGAGCTTCAGATCGCGATGGATGACCTTGGTACTGTGCAGATACTGGCAGCCCTGGATGGTCTGCTGCAGGTAGTAGCGCGCCTCCGGCTCCGTCACCGCCTTCCTCCTCTTGTGGAGTTCCAGTAAGGACTGTACAAGGAAACAGGAGTCAAGACCCAGGAGAAGAAAATAACCAAATCTGTGGTCTCCAACTACTACCCTGAGCATCCCCTGCTGTACTTTATGCCAAATAGTGACAAACATGGTAGAAATGTGGGAGCAGTGACCAAGAATGGGCCCCGGGGGAGGGAGAGGACGCTGAGGACTGAGGGAGGAGAGAACTAAACGGTCCCGAGCTGCAGTGCGGGAAGCGGCCAGCGGGTGGCAGCAGAGAGCAGGGCCAGCTGTGTGAACTGTTATTGAGCCTCAGGCCATGGACGGAACCAGGTTCTAGAACCAACACCAGACCCCCCCCCCCCCCCCCCCCCATAAATAATCCCCCAATGGAAGTGGAAACAACTGCTGCAGCACCAAGCTGTCAATCATTATACAAGGTCAGGCTGGGATCCGTAGTCCGCCTGGAACCAGCACACAAAGGGAGAACCGTTACCTGCACCAAGAACCCTGTATTAGTTAGCTTTGTAGGGCATGCTGGGCCTTCTGGTGCCCCTACTACTAGATAGCATGATCCATAGGGCACAGAAGTGTAGTGACATGCTGGCATCTGTAGTCCTCAGCTGCTAGTATCAGTTAGCGCTAGGCTATACATAGCTGGGGGCATGCTGGGATCTGTAGTGCACCATAGGATCTATATAGCTGGGGGCATGCTGGGATCTGTAGTCCACCATAGGATCTATATAGCTGGGGGCATGCTGGGATCTGTAGTCCCCCCATCATATAGCAATGCTAGTGTCATAGCGAGGGAGTGGGGGTATGGCTGGGATCTGTAGTCCCCCAGTCACTGGTGTCATCACTAAGCTCTACATAGCTGGGGGCATGCTGGGATCTGTAGTCCCCCATACAGAGTTGCTGGTGCCAGTTACCCCTAGGCTCCATAGCCAGTGGGGCATGCTGTGACCTGTAGTCCCCCCAGCCCTCCTACCCTCCGCCTGCAGAGCTCCAGCACGACGTAGACGAAGTCGTTGTCCTCGAAGAAGCCGTGGAAGCCGACCACATGCTTGTGCGAGAGGCTGCGCTGGATGGCGATCTCCATGGTCATCTTGTCCTTCTGGTGGGGCTTCAGCAGCATGGACTTGGGGACGATCTTCCCGGCGAACACCTCCCGGCTGGCCAGGTCGGTGATCTCATAGCACTTGGCGAAGCCGCCTTTACCGAGGAAGCGTCCGCGGAGGTAGCGGCGCCGGGTGCGGGGATCCACCAGGACCTCGGGGATCTCCTTCACCGCGGACACCCCCGGGGGCTTGGCTGTCTGCGCAGCCGTCCTGACGTCCACTTGGGCCATGACTACACCGAACACTGTGCGGAGACTGCGGGGCTGACGTGCTGCTCCTGACGGCCCTTTAATCCCTCTGCTCCCGGCCCTGCTGCCGCCGTTGGTTTTGAAGCAGAATGCGCTCTCCTGATTGGCTGCTAGGATTTAAATTCCAAAGCCGCCTGCCGCGGAGCAGCATGGGAGGCTGGCGATTTAAAAGGCCTGGGGAGGGTGAACAAGCTTTATTGGCAGCGGTTAGGAAGACAAACGGACAAAAGCCGTGCTGAGGACCGATAGGCAGGGGGAGGGGCAGCCAGCGGTATCTGCGGCAACGCAAACCGTGACAGTGTGACTGGCTTCTTATAGAAGGGTATTGCCACGGCTCCTACGGAGGTTTATTAAAAAGTGGTGATTTGTTTAGAGGAAAATCTTACGTCTGATATAATGTGATAATAATACCACAGACGTGTGACAGGAGCCGTTATAGACGTCACCACAGTGCTGCCATATAGTGCACGGATAATATGCCCATATGTAATGACAGCGCCATCAGAGTGCCCCCATAAATAATACTGCCAGCAGAGCGCCCCCATAAATAATACTGCCAGGAGACGCTCCCATAAATAATACTGCCAGCAGAGCACCCCCATAAATAGTACTGCCATCAGAGTGCCCCCATAAATAATACTGCCAGCAGAGCGCCCCCATAAATAATACTGCCAGCAGAGCGCCCCCATAAATAATACTGCCAGCAGAGCGCCCCTATAAATAGTACTGCCAGCAGAGTGCCCCATAAATAATACTGCCAGCAGAGCGCCCCCATAAATAATACTGCCAGCAGAGCGCCCCCATAAATAATACTGCCAGCAGAGCGCCCCTATAAATAATACTGCCAGCAGAGCGCCCATAAATAACACTGCCAGCAGAGTACCCCCATAAATAATACTGCCAGCAGAGCACCCCCATAAATAACACTGCCAGCAGAGTACCCCCATAAATAATACTGCCAGCAGAGCACCCCCATAAATCATACTGCCAGCAGAGCGCCCCTATAAATAGTACTGCCAGCAGAGTGCCCCCATAAATAATACTGCCAGCAGAGCGCCCATAAATAACACTGCCAGCAGAGTACCCCCATAAATAATACTGCCAGCAGAGCACCCCCATAAATAACACTGCCAGCAGAGTACCCCCATAAATAATACTGCCAGCAGAGCACCCCCATAAATCATACTGCCAGCAGAGCGCCCCTATAAATAGTACTGCCAGCAGAGTGCCCCCATAAATAATACTGCCAGCAGAGCGCCCCTATAAATAGTACTGCCAGCAGAGTGCCCCCATAAATAATACTGCCAGCAGAGCACCCCCATAAATAATACTGCCAGCAGAGCGCCCCTATAAATAGTACTGCCATCAGAGTGCCCACATAAATAGTACTGCCATCAGAGTGCCCCCATAAATAATACTGCCAGCAGAGCGCCCCCATAAATAATACTGCCAGCAGAGCGCCCCCATAAATAATACTGCCAGGAGACGCTCCCATAAATAATACTGCCAGCAGAGCGCCCCCATAAATAGTACTGCCAGGAGAGTGCCCCCATAAATAATACTGCCAGCAGAGTGCCCCCATAAATAATACTGCCAGCAGAGCGCCCCTATAAATAGAACTGCCAGCAGAGTGCCCCCATAAATAATACTGCCAGCAGAGCACCCCCATAAATAATACTGCCAGCAGAGCGCCCCCATAAATAGTACTGCCATCAGAGTGCCCCCATAAATAGTACTGCCAGCAGAGCACCCCCATAAATAATACTGCCAGCAGAGCGCCCCTATAAATAGTACTGCCATCAGAGTGCCCACATAAATAGTACTGCCATCAGAGTGCCCCCATAAATAATACTGCCAGCAGAGCGCCCCCATAAATAATACTGCCAGCAGAGCGCCCCCATAAATAATACTGCCAGGAGACGCTCCCATAAATAATACTGCCAGCAGAGCGCCCCCATAAATAGTACTGCCAGGAGAGTGCCCCCATAAATAATACTGCCAGCAGAGTGCCCCCATAAATAATACTGCCAGCAGAGCGCCCCTATAAATAGTACTGCCAGCAGAGTGCCCCCATAAATAATACTGCCAGCAGAGCACCCCCATAAATAATACTGCCAGCAGAGCGCCCCCATAAATAGTACTGCCATCAGAGTGCCCCCATAAATAGTACTGCCATCAGAGTGCCCCCATAAATAGTACTGCCATCAGAGTGCCCACATAAATAGTACTGCCATCAGAGCGCCCCATAAATAATACTGCCAGGAGACACTCCCATAAATAATACTGCCAGCAGAGTGCCCCCATTAATAGTACTGCCATCAGAGTGCCCCCATAAATAGTACTGCCATCAGAGTGCCCACATAAATAATACTGCCAGCAGAGCGCCCCTATAAATAGTACTGCCAGCAGAGTGTCCCCATAAATAATACTGCCAGCAGAGCGCCCCCATAAATAGTACTGCCAGCAGAGCACCCCCCATAAATAATACTGCCATCAGAGTGCCCCCATAAATAGTACTGCCATCAGAGCGCCCCATAAATAATACTGCCAGCAGAGCGCCCCATAAATAGTACTGCCAGCAGAGCGCCCCCATAAATAATACTGCCAGCAGAGTGCCCCTATAAATAGTACTGCCAGCAGAGCACCCCCCATAAATAATACTGCCATCAGAGTGCCCCCATAAATAGTACTGCCATCAGAGTGCCCACATAAATAATACTGCCAGCAGAGCGCCCCTATAAATAGTACTGCCAGCAGAGTGTCCCCATAAATAATACTGCCAGCAGAGCGCCCCCATAAATAGTACTGCCAGCAGAGCACCCCCCATAAATAATACTGCCAGCAGAGCGCCCCTATAAATAGTACTGCCAGCAGAGTGTCCCCATAAATAATACTGCCAGCAGAGTGCCCCTATAAATAGTACTGCCAGCAGAGCACCCCCCCATAAATAATACTGCCAGCAGAGCGCCCCTATAAATAGTACTGCCAGCAGAGTGTCCCCATAAATAATACTGCCAGCAGAGTGCCCCTATAAATAGTACTGTCAGCAGAGCACCCCCCATAAATAATACTGCCAGCAGAGCACCCCCATAAATAATACTGCCAGCAGAGCACCCCCATAAATAATACTGCCAGAAGAGTGCCCCTATAAATAGTACTGCCAGCAGAGTGTCCCCATAAATAATACTGCCAGCAGAGTGCCCCTATAAATAGTACTGTCAGCAGAGCACCCCCCATAAATAATACTGCCAGCAGAGCGCCCCCATAAATAATACTGCCAGCAGAGCGCCCCTATAAATAGCACTGCCAGCAGAGTGCCCCCATAAATAATACTGCCAGCAGAGCGCCCCCATAAATAATACTGCCAGAAGAGTGCCCCTATAAATAGTACTGCCAAGAGAGTGCCCCGATAAATTATACTTTACAAGAATTTTCCCATACTTCAAGGACCTTGTGCATCCATATTTGTATAAATACACAATGTATTTATTTATGTATATTTTTTATAAATATTTTTATCAGCATTGTTTATCTTCACATTTGTTTTTATGCATTTTAGTAATAAATATTTTTTCTGCGTACGACCCGGTGAGGAGAGTCTGTCTATACAGATATATTACATTGTACTTTACTGATTGGGCGAATCACATAGACATTGAGCACCCAACACTTGGTAACGACCAGGTGAGCCACCATAATAACCAGTATTGTACTAAATATAAATAATACTGCCAGCAGAGCGCCCCCATAAATAGTACTGCCAGCAGAGCGCCCCCATAAATAATACTGCCAGGAGAGTGCTCCCATAAATAGTACTGCCAGCAGAGCGCCCCCATAAATAATACTGCCAGGAGAGTGCTCCCATAAATAGTACTGCCAGCAGAGCCCCTACATAAATAATACTGCCAGCAGAGCCCCTACATAAATAATACTGCCAGCAGAGCACCCCCACATAAATAGTACTGCCAGCAGAGCCCCTACATAAATAATACTGCCAGCAGAGCACCCCCATAAATAGTACTGCCAGCAGAGCCCCTACATAATTAGTACTGCCAGCAGAGCCCCTACATAAATAGTACTGCCAACAGAGCCCCTACATAAATAATAGTGCCAGCAGAGCCCCTACATAATTAGTACTGCCAGCAGAGCCCCTACATAAATAGTACTGCCAACAGAGCCCCTACATAAATAATAGTGCCAGCAGAGCACCCCCATAAATAATACTGCCAGCAGAGCCCCCCACATAAATAGCACTGCCAGCAGAGCCCCTACATAAATAATACTGCCAGCAGAGCCCCTACATAAATAATAGTGCCAGCAGAGCACCCCCATAAAAAATACTGCCTGCAGAGCGCCCCATAAATAATACTGCCAGCAGAGCACCCCACATAAATAGTACTGCCAGCAGAGCCCCGACATAAATAATACTGCCAGCAGAGCGCCCCCATAAATAATACTGCCTGCAGAGCGCCCCCATAAATAATACTGCCAGCAGATCACCCCCATAAATAGTACTGCCAGCAGAGCCCCTACATAAATAATACTGCCAGCAGAGCCCCCACATAAATAATACTGCCTGCAGAGCGCCCCCATAAATAATACTGTCAGCAGAGCCCCTACATAAATAATACTGCCAGCAGAGCACCCCCATAAATAATACTGTCAGCAGAGCCTCTACATAGATAATACTGCCAGCAGAGCGTCCCCATAAATAATACTGCCAGCAGAGCATCCCATAAATAATACTGTCAGTAGAGCGCCCCTATAAATAATATTGCCTGCAGAGCGCCCCCATAAATAATACTGCCAGCAGAGCCCCTACATAAATAATACTGCCAGCACAGCGCCCCCATAGATAATACTGCCAGCAGAGCCCCTACATAAATAATGCTGCCAGCAGAGAACCTCCATAAATAGTACTGCCAGCAAAGCCCCCACATAAATAGTATTGCCAGCAGAGCCCTTACATAAATAATACTGCCTGCAGTGCACCCCCATAAATAATACTGCCAGCAGAATATACCCATAAATTGTACTGCCAGCAGAGCCACCCCATAAATAATACTGCCTGCAGAGCGCCCCATAAATAATACTGCCAGCAGAGCCCCTACATAAATAATACTGCCAGCAGTGTCCCCATAAATAATACTGCCAGCAGAGCGCCCCCATAAATAATACTGCCAGCAGAGCTCCCCCATAAATTTTACTGTCAGAAGAGAGACCCATAAATAGCAGTGCTAGCAGAGCGCCCCCATAAATAGCAGTGCCGGCAGAGTGAGCCCAGAAATACTACTGACAGCAGAGTGCCCCCATAAATAGTACTGCCAGAAGAGTGCCCCCATAAATATAGTGCTGCCAGCAGAGCGTCCCCATAAATAGTACTGCCAGCAGAGTGAGCCCAGAAATACTACTGACAGCAGAGTGCCCCCATAAATAGTACTGCCAGAAGAGTGCCCCCATAAATAGTACTGCCAGCAGAGCGCTCCCATATATAGTACTGCCAGCAGAGCGTCCCCATAAATACTACTGCCAGAAGAGTGCCCCCACAAATAATACTGCCGGCAGAGCACCCCCATAAATAGTACTGCCGGCAGAGCACCCCCATAAATAGTACTGCCAGCAGAGAGCCCCCATAAATAGTACTGCCAGCAGAGCGCTCCCATATATAGTACTGTAAGCAGAGCGTCCCCATAAATACTACTGCCAGAAGAGTACCCCCATGAATAATATTGCCGGCAAAGCACCCCCATAAATAGTACTGCCAGCAGAGTGCCCCCATAAATAGTACTGCCAGCAGAGTGCTCCCTTTTTTTCTGGATTGACAGGGCCAGGTGAGAGGACTATGCAGGACCCTGACCTTGTCAATCAAGAAGGAAAGGGAGGGGTTGGAATAGGAAGGAGGAGGAGCAAGGTTGCACGGAGTGTCTTGGGCCCTCCCTCAGTGCACTTAACAGCTAATTTGCATATGGGTTAAAAGTATTTTTTCCGCCAGAATGACACAAAGGTATTATATTCATATGAGCTAGCTCTGTAAGACACTGGGGGAGATTTATCAAACCGGTGTAAAGGAAAACTGGTGTAGTTGCACACAGCAACCAATCAGATTCCACCTTTCATTTCTCAGAGCTTCTTTGGAAAATGGAAGGTGGAATCTGATTGGTTGCTATGGGCAACTAACCCAGTTTTGCTTTGCACCAGTAGCCTCCCGAGTCCCGACTCGGCGCCGCGCTGCAGGGCCTTGCGTACACACATCATCAGTGCGCTGGCTGCCGATATGTGTGACGTCAGGTCCCAGTACATGCTGGGATGAAGACGCGTCTCCTGCGGACTCCATGTGCCAGCGCACGCCGCACTGCCATTAAAGGTAAGTATAAAGTTAGCAGCAGCGGCGGGCCATGGGGAAAATGGGGGCACCTGTGAATTGGCAATGGCATGTTATTGGCGGCGGGGGGAGACGGTTTAATTGGGGCACCAGGCTGTGATTTGACATGTATAAGGAGATATGATAGGGAGTTGGGGGGGATGGAGAGGGATTAATGGGGGCACCTGTGGTTTAGCATGGTGGGGCTGATCTGGGGGAGTGGGGGACATGGTGGATGGCATGGAGGCACAGGGGAAGGGGGACATCATGGCAATCTGGATGACATGGAGGGGCTGATGGCAGTGCCATCATGGGGGCACTGAGGGACATGGCAATGGATGGCATGGGGGTCTGGCTCTGATTGCACTGCAGCAAGGGAGGGTGTGATCATGGTGGCAGGCGGTCTGATTGCGGGTTAGCGGCATGGGGGGACTGATTTGAGGGCAAGGCTGACTGGGGGGGGGAGGGCTTATCTGTGGCTGAGATCTGTGATAATCGATAGAATACTCGATTACTAAAATATTAGTTTACTGCAGCCCTATGCGCCAGCTGTGCCTCTTGTGCCCGCGACCTTCCTGGGGGCAGACTCCCTTTAATCAGATCTCTACAATTATATATAATAGAAATAAAACATCCCCGGGGACGCCATACGTTTGGTGTGAATGTCCTGTATATCCTGGTGTAGGAGTGAAGCATCATCAGTAGGACCTCATGGGGTCATTTACATTCACGCCTCAGCGAGGCCTCGTTCACACTTCAGTGTTTGGTCAGTGATTTCCATCAGTGATTGTGAGCCAGAAGCGTACACAAAGATAAGGGAAAGATCTGCACCTCTGCTGTGTTTTTGACCGGTTTTGACTCACAATGGCCTCATGCACGCGTCCGTTGTGTGTTTTGCGGTTCTAAAATTGCGGATCCGCAAAACACGGATGGCGTCCGTGTGTGTTCCGCAGTTTGCGAAACGCCATGGACAGCCATTGATATAACTGACTATTCTTGTCCGCAAAACAGACAAGAATAGGACAGGTTATATTTTTTTGCGGACAGCACACGGAGTGCTGTCCGCATCTTTTGCAGCCCCATTGAAGTGAATGGGTCCGCACCCGAGCCGCAAATACTGTGGCTCGGATGCGGACCAAAACAACGGTCGTGTCTAATCACTGATAGAAATCACTGAAGTGTGAACTAGGCCTAATGGTCCTATTACACGGGGAGATTATTGCTCAGATGATCGTATGAACGCTCATTAGCGACCATCTGGCAGTGTAATACTATCGCCGATTACCCGATAAACGATTAAACACTCTTTGGGGTAATTGGGATCTTTTAGCATGTTAAAAAAAATCCTGGTTTGCCGGCAGCAGATCGCGCCGTGTAATAGATGCTCTGCTGCCTTACACTGAGGAGGAGATCGCTGCATGTAATAGCGAGGAGTGATCTCCTGACAATCGCCTGGCTGATCTGTCAGTGTATTAGTACTTTAAGCGGCCGTGTATCCCTCCATATGGACAGTAGCGCCTTCCTAATGTTTAATGCAAAAAAAAATAAAAAATGCAATGGCTGGGACGCTCGGATGTGACAACTGTCTGTATCTGGAGCTGTCACAGGTAAGTGCCCTCCTCTCCTGCCACAGATGGATTTTGTCATCAGGTAAAGATTAGTGATGAGCGGCAGGGGCAATATTCAAATTCGTTATATTTGCCATATATTCACGAATTCGAGAATTCGTTATCTCCAGTCATTATTTTCTTGATTGCGGAAATTGGCAGTTGAAAAATTCGCAATCAACACTACTCCTAAAGTCAAAGATACTGCAGCCTTCTCATTGCCCCACAAGCTAGAAGCAGGGAGGGATCATGTGTACTGATTAAAAAAAATCTAGAATTTTCGAAATTACAAATATATATCACTATATTCTAAATATTCGCGGATTCTCGAAGTGCCGATATTCGCGATAGAAATTCACAATTTGAATACTTGTGATCAACACTAGTAGAGAGTAGATCGAGGTAGGTTGATGGTTGCACACATGGGCGGACTGGGAAATTTCCTTGTGGGCCAATACCCAGCAGGCTGCCCAAGCCTTCCTCATGGCCGCCGGCCAGGTATATAAAAATCTGATGCTCTCAGCATTAATTAATGTAGGAGGATCAGGCACAGGCATCCGAAAGGACCCACCTGAATTCAACTGTATTTCCATCCGCAGGAGAATGAGAGTTTCATACTGTGGTGCGGGCAGCAGCATTTTGTGCTGCACTGTGGTATCTGGTTCTGCTGGGGCGGTATTTTGTGCTGCACTGTGGTATCTGGTTCTGCTGGGGCAGTATTTTGTGCTGCACTGTGGTATCTGGTTCTGCTGGGGCGGTATTTTGTGCTGCACTGTAGTATCTGGTTCTGCTGGGGCAGTATTTTGTGCTGCACTGTAGTATCTGGTTCTGCTGGGGCGGTATTTTGTGCTGCACTGTAGTATCTGGTTCTGCTGGGGCAGTATTTTGTGCTGCACTGTGGTATCTGGTTCTGCTGGGGCGGCATTTTGTTCTGCACTGCGGTATCTGGTTCTGCTGGGGCGGTATTTTGTGCTGCACTGTGGTATTTGGTTCTGCTGGGTCAGTATTTTGTGCTGCACTGTGGTATCTGGTTCTGCTGGGGCAGTATTTTGTGCTGCACTGTGGTATCTGGTTCTGCTGGGGCGGTATTTTGTGCTGCACTGTGGTATCTGGTTCTGCTGGGGCGGTATTTTGTGGTGCACTGTGGTATATGGTTCTGCTGGGGCGGTATTTTGTGCTGCACTGTGGTATCTGGTTCTGCTGGGGCGGTATTTTGTGCTGCACTGTGGTATCTGGTTCTGCTGGGGCGGTATTTTGTGCTGCACTGTAGTATCTGGTTCTGCTGGGGCGGTATTTTGTGCTGCACTGTGGTATCTGGTTCTGCTGGGGCGGAATTTTGTTCTGCATTATGGTATCTGGTTCTGCTGGGGCGGTATTCTGTGCTGCACTGTGGTATCTGGTTCTGCTGGGTCGGTATTTTGTGCTGCACTGTGGTATCTGGTTCTGCTGGGGCAGTATTTTGTGCTGCACTGTGGTATCGGGTTCTGCTGGGGCCGTATTTTGTGCTGCACTGTGGTATCTGGTTCTGCTGGGGCAGTATTTTGTGCTGCACTGTGGTATTGGTGCAGCTGGGGCAGTATTTTGTGCTGCACTGTGGTATCTGGATCTGCTGGGGCGGCATTTTGTGCTGCACTGTGGTATCGGGTTCTGCTGGGGCGGCATTTTGTGCTGCACTGTGGTATCTGGATCTGCTGGGGCGGCATTTTGTGCTGCACTGTGGTATCTGGATCTGCTGGGGCGGTATTTTGTGCTGCACTGTGGTATCTGGTTCTGCTGGGGCGGCATTTTGTGCTGCACTGTGGTATCTGGATCTGCTGGGGCGGTATTTTGTGCTGCACTGTGGTATTTGGTTCTGCTGGGTCAGTATTTTGTGCTGCACTGTGGTATCTGGTTCTGCTGGGGCAGTATTTTGTGCTGCACTGTGGTATCTGGTTCTGCTGGGGCGGTATTTTGTGCTGCACTGTGGTATCTGGTTCTGCTGGGGCGGTATTTTGTGGTGCACTGTGGTATCTGGTTCTGCTGGGGCGGTATTTTGTGCTGCACTGTGGTATCTGGTTCTGCTGGGGCGGTGTTTTGTGCTGCACTGTGGTATCTGGTTCTGCTGGGGCGGTATTTTGTTCTGCATTATGGTATCTGGTTCTGCTGGGGCGGTATTCTGTGCTGCACTGTGGTATTTGGTTCTGCTGGGGCAGTATTTTGCGCTGCACTGTGGTATCTGGTTCTGCTGGGGCGGTATTTTGTGCTGCACTGTAGTATCTGGTTCTGCTGGGGCGGTATTTTGTGCTGCACTGTGGTATCTGGTTCTGCTGGGGCGGAATTTTGTTCTGCATTATGGTATCTGGTTCTGCTGGGGCGGTATTCTGTGCTGCACTGTGGTATCTGGTTCTGCTGGGTCTGTATTTTGTGCTGCACTGTGATATTGGTGCGGCTGGGGCAGTATTTTGTGCTGCACTGTGGTATCTGGTTCTGCTGGGACGGTATTTTGTGCTGCACTGTGGTATCAGGTTCTGCTGGGGCGGTATTTTGTGCTGCACTGTGGTATCAGGTTCTGCTGGGGCGGTATTTTGTGCTGCACTGTGGTATTTGGTTCTGCTGGGGCGGTATTTTGTGCTGCACTGTGGTATTTGGTTCTGCTGGGGCAGTATTTTGTGCTGCACTGTGGTATTGGGTTCTGCTGGGGCCGTATTTTGTGCTGCACTGTGATATTGGTGCGGCTGGGGCAGTATTTTGTGCTGCACTGTGGTATCTGGTTCTGCTGGAGTGGTATTTTGTGCTGCACTGTGGTATTTGGTTCTGCTGGGTCAGTATTTTGTGCTGCACTGTGGTATCTGGTTCTGCTGGGGCGGTATTTTGTGCTGCACTGTGGTATCTGGTTCTGCTGGGGCGGTATTTTGTGGTGCACTGTGGTATCTGGTTCTGCTGGGGCGGTATTTTGTGCTGCACTGTAGTATCTGGTTCTGCTGGGGCGGTATTTTGTGCTGCACTGTGGTATCTGGTTCTGCTGGGGCGGAATTTTGTTCTGCATTATGGTATCTGGTTCTGCTGGGGCGGTATTTTGTGCTGCACTGTGGTATCTGGTTCTGCTGGGGCAGTATTCTGTACTGCACTGTGGTATCTGGTTCTTCTGGGGCGGTATTTTGTGCTGCAGTGTGGTATCTGGTTCTGCTGGGGCGGTATTTTGTGCTGCACTGTGGTATCTGGTTCTGCCGGGGTAGTATTTTGTGCTGCACTGTGGTATCTGGTTCTGCTGGGGCGGTATTTTGTGCTGCACTGTGGTATCGGGTTCTGCTGGGGCCGTATTTTGTGCTGCACTGTGGTATCTGGTTCTTCTGGGGCGGTATTTTGTGCTGCACTGTGGTATCTGGTTCTGCTGGGGCGGTATTTTGTGCTGCACTGTGGTATCTGGTTCTGCCGGGGCAGTATTTTGTGCTGCACTGTGGTATCTGGTTCTGCTGGGGCGGTATTTTGTGCTGCACTGTGGTATCGGGTTCTGCTGGGGCCGTATTTTGTGCTGCACTGTGGTATCTGGTTCTGCTGGGGCAGTATTTTGTGCTGCACTGTGGTATCTGGTTCTGCTGGGGCAGTATTTTGTACTGCACTGTGGTGTCTGGTTCTGCTGGGGCGGCATTTTGTGCTGCACTGTGGCATCTGGCTCTGCTGGGGCGGTATTTTGTGCTGCACTGTGGTATCTGGTTCTGCTGGGGCAGTATTTTGTACTGCACTGTGGTGTCTGGTTCTGCTGGGGCGGTATTTTGTGCTACACTGTGGTATCTGGTTCTGCTGGGGCAGTATTTTGTGCTGCACTGTGGTATCTGGTTCTGCTGGGGCAGTATTTTGTACTGCACTGTGGTGTCTGGTTCTGCTGGGGCGGCATTTTGTGCTGCACTGTGGCATCTGGCTCTGCTGGGGCGGTATTTTGTGCTGCACTGTGGTATCTGGTTCTGCTGGGGCAGTATTTTGTACTGCACTGTGGTGTCTGGTTCTGCTGGGGCGGTATTTTGTGCTGCACTGTGGTATCAGGTTCTGCTGGGGCGGTATTTTGTACTGCACTGTGGTATCAGGTTCTGCTGGGGCGGTATTTTGTGCTGCACTGTGGTATCAGGTTCTGCTGGGGCGGTATTTTGTGCTGCACTGTGGTATCTGGTTCTGCTGGGGCAGTATTTTGTGCTGCACTGTAGTATCTGGTTCTGCTGGGGCGGTATTTTGTGCTGCACTGTAGTATCTGGTTCTGCTGGGGCAGTATTTTGTGCTGCACTGTGGTATCTGGTTCTGCTGGGGCGGCATTTTGTTCTGCACTGCGGTATCTGGTTCTGCTGGGGCGGTATTTTGTGCTGCACTGTGGTATTTGGTTCTGCTGGGTCAGTATTTTGTGCTGCACTGTGGTATCTGGTTCTGCTGGGGCAGTATTTTGTGCTGCACTGTGGTATCTGGTTCTGCTGGGGCGCTATTTTGTGCTGCACTGTGGTATCTGGTTCTGCTGGGGCGGTATTTTGTGGTGCACTGTGGTATATGGTTCTGCTGGGGCGGTATTTTGTGCTGCACTGTGGTATCTGGTTCTGCTGGGGCGGTATTTTGTGCTGCACTGTGGTATCTGGTTCTGCTGGGGCGGTATTTTGTGCTGCACTGTAGTATCTGGTTCTGCTGGGGCGGTATTTTGTGCTGCACTGTGGTATCTGGTTCTGCTGGGGCGGAATTTTGTTCTGCATTATGGTATCTGGTTCTGCTGGGGCGGTATTCTGTGCTGCACTGTGGTATCTGGTTCTGCTGGGTCGGTATTTTGTGCTGCACTGTGGTATCTGGTTCTGCTGGGGCAGTATTTTGTGCTGCACTGTGGTATCGGGTTCTGCTGGGGCCGTATTTTGTGCTGCACTGTGGTATCTGGTTCTGCTGGGGCAGTATTTTGTGCTGCACTGTGGTATTGGTGCAGCTGGGGCAGTATTTTGTGCTGCACTGTGGTATCTGGATCTGCTGGGGCGGCATTTTGTGCTGCACTGTGGTATCGGGTTCTGCTGGGGCGGCATTTTGTGCTGCACTGTGGTATCTGGATCTGCTGGGGCGGCATTTTGTGCTGCACTGTGGTATCTGGATCTGCTGGGGCGGTATTTTGTGCTGCACTGTGGTATCTGGTTCTGCTGGGGCGGCATTTTGTGCTGCACTGTGGTATCTGGATCTGCTGGGGCGGTATTTTGTGCTGCACTGTGGTATTTGGTTCTGCTGGGTCAGTATTTTGTGCTGCACTGTGGTATCTGGTTCTGCTGGGGCAGTATTTTGTGCTGCACTGTGGTATCTGGTTCTGCTGGGGCGGTATTTTGTGCTGCACTGTGGTATCTGGTTCTGCTGGGGCGGTATTTTGTGGTGCACTGTGGTATCTGGTTCTGCTGGGGCGGTATTTTGTGCTGCACTGTGGTATCTGGTTCTGCTGGGGCGGTGTTTTGTGCTGCACTGTGGTATCTGGTTCTGCTGGGGCGGTATTTTGTTCTGCATTATGGTATCTGGTTCTGCTGGGGCGGTATTCTGTGCTGCACTGTGGTATTTGGTTCTGCTGGGGCAGTATTTTGAGCTGCACTGTGGTATCTGGTTCTGCTGGGGCGGTATTTTGTGCTGCACTGTAGTATCTGGTTCTGCTGGGGCGGTATTTTGTGCTGCACTGTGGTATCTGGTTCTGCTGGGGCGGAATTTTGTTCTGCATTATGGTATCTGGTTCTGCTGGGGCGGTATTCTGTGCTGCACTGTGGTATCTGGTTCTGCTGGGTCTGTATTTTGTGCTGCACTGTGATATTGGTGCGGCTGGGGCAGTATTTTGTGCTGCACTGTGGTATCTGGTTCTGCTGGGACGGTATTTTGTGCTGCACTGTGGTATCAGCTTCTGCTGGGGCGGTATTTTGTGCTGCACTGTGGTATCAGGTTCTGCTGGGGCGGTATTTTGTGCTGCACTGTGGTATTTGGTTCTGCTGGGGCGGTATTTTGTGCTGCACTGTGGTATTTGGTTCTGCTGGGGCAGTATTTTGTGCTGCACTGTGGTATTGGGTTCTGCTGGGGCCGTATTTTGTGCTGCACTGTGATATTGGTGCGGCTGGGGCAGTATTTTGTGCTGCACTGTGGTATCTGGTTCTGCTGGAGTGGTATTTTGTGCTGCACTGTGGTATTTGGTTCTGCTGGGTCAGTATTTTGTGCTGCACTGTGGTATCTGGTTCTGCTGGGGCGGTATTTTGTGCTGCACTGTGGTATCTGGTTCTGCTGGGGCGGTATTTTGTGGTGCACTGTGGTATCTGGTTCTGCTGGGGCGGTATTTTGTGCTGCACTGTAGTATCTGGTTCTGCTGGGGCGGTATTTTGTGCTGCACTGTGGTATCTGGTTCTGCTGGGGCGGAATTTTGTTCTGCATTATGGTATCTGGTTCTGCTGGGGCGGTATTTTGTGCTGCACTGTGGTATCTGGTTCTGCTGGGGCAGTATTCTGTACTGCACTGTGGTATCTGGTTCTTCTGGGGCGGTATTTTGTGCTGCACTGTGGTATCTGGTTCTGCTGGGGCGGTATTTTGTGCTGCACTGTGGTATCTGGTTCTGCCGGGGCAGTATTTTGTGCTGCACTGTGGTATCTGGTTCTGCTGGGGCGGTATTTTGTGCTGCACTGTGGTATCGGGTTCTGCTGGGGCCGTATTTTGTGCTGCACTGTGGTATCTGGTTCTTCTGGGGCGGTATTTTGTGCTGCACTGTGGTATCTGGTTCTGCTGGGGCGGTATTTTGTGCTGCACTGTGGTATCTGGTTCTGCCGGGGCAGTATTTTGTGCTGCACTGTGGTATCTGGTTCTGCTGGGGCGGTATTTTGTGCTGCACTGTGGTATCGGGTTCTGCTGGGGCCGTATTTTGTGCTGCACTGTGGTATCTGGTTCTGCTGGGGCAGTATTTTGTGCTGCACTGTGGTATCTGGTTCTGCTGGGGCAGTATTTTGTACTGCACTGTGGTGTCTGGTTCTGCTGGGGCGGCATTTTGTGCTGCACTGTGGCATCTGGCTCTGCTGGGGCGGTATTTTGTGCTGCACTGTGGTATCTGGTTCTGCTGGGGCAGTATTTTGTACTGCACTGTGGTGTCTGGTTCTGCTGGGGCGGTATTTTGTGCTACACTGTGGTATCTGGTTCTGCTGGGGCAGTATTTTGTGCTGCACTGTGGTATCTGGTTCTGCTGGGGCAGTATTTTGTACTGCACTGTGGTGTCTGGTTCTGCTGGGGCGGCATTTTGTGCTGCACTGTGGCATCTGGCTCTGCTGGGGCGGTATTTTGTACTGCACTGTGGTATCTGGTTCTGCTGGGGCAGTATTTTGTACTGCACTGTGGTGTCTGGTTCTGCTGGGGCGGTATTTTGTGCTGCACTGTGGTATCAGGTTCTGCTGGGGCGGTATTTTGTACTGCACTGTGGTATCAGGTTCTGCTGGGGCGGTATTTTGTGCTGCACTGTGGTATCAGGTTCTGCTGGGGCGGTATTTTGTGCTGCACTGTGGTATCTGGTTCTGCTGGGGCAGTATTTTGTGCTGCACTGTGGTATCTGGTTCTGCTGGGGCCGTATTTTGTGCTGCACTTTGGTATCTGGTTCTGCTGGGGCAGTATTTTGTGCTGCACTGTGGTATTGGTGCGGCTGGGGCAGTATTTTGTGCTGCACTGTGGTATCTGGTTCTGCTGGGGCGGTATTTTGTGCTGCACTGTGGTATCTGGTTCTGCTGGGGCAGTATTTTGTGCTGCACTGTGGTATCTGGTTCTGCCGGGGCAGTATTTTGTGCTGCACTGTGGTATCTGGTTCTGCTGGGGCGGTATTTTGTGCTGCACTGTGGTATCAGGTTCTGCTGGGGCGGTATTTTGTACTGCACTGTGGTATCTGGTTCTGCTGGGGCGGTATTTTGTGCTGCACTGTGGTATCTGGTTCTGCTGGGGCAGTATTTTGTGCTGCACTGTGGTATCTGGTTCTGCTGGGGCGGTATTTTGTGCTGCACTGTGGTATTGGTGCTGCTGGCCCCGCCTACTTTTGTTGTCCCACCTCTGTCAATTTAGACCCGCCCACAACAGGGGCCCATTTTTAGTTTTTTTTCCAGGCCCACTTTAAAGGGGTCGTCTCATCTTGGACATTGGGGGCATATCTGGGACCCGCACCTATCCTTAGAACGGAGCCCACAAAGTGAAGGAGGGCGCACTGCACATGCACAGCCACCGTGCACAGCACCGAAAATAGCTGAGTTCTAAGGTTGGGGGGTAGGGATGAGCAAATCGAGTTCCGATGAAACATCCAAAGTCAATTCGCATAAAACTGCGTTCCAATACTGTAGCAGGAGCTCCGCACAGTATTAGAATGTATTGGCTCCGATGAGCCAAAGTTATTACTTTGCGAAGTTCCGCGAGACTTCGAACAATAACTTCATAAATTTATTTCTACTGTAAAAAAAAACCATTTCCTGAACTCGGGTTCGGTTCCGAGTGGTACCTCGGTCTACTACTTTGCACAATCATAATTGCCAACTGTCCTGAATTTGCAGGGACTGTCCCTGGCTGAAAATGGGTGGGGTGACAGATTGCCGTTCCCATAAATGGGTGGAGTTGGGGCGCTCCCAGGGGTGGGGTTTTGGATTCCCCTAAACATTGGTAAGTATGAACAAGTTCTCACCTGATAATGGGGATCTGTTGCAGTAGGGATCATGAGGTCTAGGAGAGGACACCCTAAACCTGTCTGTGCAGTTATAGCAGAGGGGACTTCGTGCCACGAGCCCAGGAGGAGCAGAGGATGAGAGTGGTAGTGGCAGTTATTCACAGTGGTGATCCTCATACCGAGGTTCCCTAGGGCCAGGGCAGTGACAGGAGGGCACACCCTTTCTTCCTATGGGGGGACACCCCGATGTTGGGGCTCCTGCCTGACGGTAGTTGGGGTGCCCTTAACGTTAAGCCTTTTGTAAGGGTGCATTAACGGACGTGTAAGTGCAGCGTCCGGCGAACGGGGCTGGAGTCAGTAACCAGGACAGATGTTGAAAATAGATAAATCTCTCTTTCCAAAAGTGCAGGATAGGAGTAGTAGTACATCCAACAGTTTAAAGGCACAGTTCCAAACAGTTCACAATGCAAATCTTCCTGATAGCAATGTATGGATAGGAACAACGATAGGGGTCTCTCTCTCTCTCTCTGAAGAATCTAAGGCTGGCAATGAGGATCTTGTGAAACTGGTCTGTAATTCCCAGGCTGAGGGGTACAGGAGTAAGAGGGGGCCGGCCAGGACGGTGTCAATGTGTGAAGGGTGTATTAGCAATGCCCCTGTGACAGCACCTTACTGACTGTCTCCAGTGCATGGCCTTGCAGATTCTGGACCTTCCATTTCTTCCTCTCTCTGGATTACTTTAATATAGCAATGGCTTTCTTGATGTAAACCTCTCCGAGGCGGTGATTCTCCGTGCCTTGGGCCTAGTCTTATAGAGTTTCCATATCTTCTTATTCTGCAGTACAACCACTAGGTGGCGTTAGGATGGCAGGGTACCACGAAGCCACACTGCTCTCTGTATACAACGATCAAATCACTCCTGGCAGTGTTCCTATATTCAGGGCCAGGATGAGGGGTAGGCAGAGTAGGCAACTGTCTAGGGCACCATTGGGAGAAGTGGCTCAGTCTATGAACTTATGATATAGCTACAGGTATATAAGTGATGGAACTGGAAGAGGGTCTGCAGCAGCTCACAGACCCCACTGCATACAGTATATATAAGTGGGGAGGGGATATGCAAGAATTATTAAAGGGCATCTGTCAGCAGTTTTGTACCTATGACACCGGCTGACCTGTTACATGTGCACTTGGCAGCGGAAGGCATCTGTGTTGGTCCCATGTCCATATGTGTCCACATTGCTGAGAAGTTTTAATATATGCAAATGAGCTTTTAAGAGCAATGGGGGCGTTGTCATTACACCTAGAGGCTCTGCTCTCTCTGCCACTGCTGCGTCCTCTCCTTATTAATTGACAGGACCAGGCAGTGAAAACGGCATCACACCTGGTCCTGTCAATCAAAGTGGAGAGGGTGCGGCAGTTGCAGAAAGAGCAGAGCCTCTAGGTGTAACGGCAACGCCCCCGTTGCTCCTAGAAGCTCATTTGCATATAATAAAACATCATTTTTCTCAGCAATGCGGGCACATATGGACATGGGACCAACACAGATGCTGCAGCTGCCAAGTGCACATGTAACAGGTCAGCCAGTGTCATAGGTACAAAACTGCTAACAGATGCCCTTTAAATATCATGCTGAATGGTGGGGGGTGCATATCCTGAAACCCTTGCTTTGAGCACCAAGGAAGTTTGTCCCATCACTGGATACAGTCAGGGCTGTCTTTACCAAGGGGCAAAAGGGGCAGCTGCCCCGGGCACAGTTGCTCCTGGGGGGCCCAAGGTAGCTGCCTCTTGAGCCCTGCTAGCTACTGCCCCGAGGCTGTCAGCTACACAGGGGGTGCTGCCATGCCTGCCGGCACTGAGTCACGGCAGCGTACTGTGACGAGAGCTGTGATCTAGGACCTTAGATGACATCATCACCATGTGACCAGTAACCTAGCAATATTACTGGTCACATGGCTATGAGGTCATCACAGGTCCTACCAGGAGTGTTGCAGGAGAAGTTTGCCTTAAAGAGGACCTTTCACTACGGTACAAACTAAAAACTAACTAGATCAGTGGGCAGAGCGGCGCCCAGGGGCCCCCCTGCACTTACTAGTAAGTCTGGGCGCCGCTCCGTTCGCCCGGTATAGGCTCCGGTGTCTGCCTATACCGGGCGAACGGAGCGGCGCCCAGGCATACTAGTAAGTGCAGGGGGACCCCTGGGCGCCGCTCTGCCCACTGATCTAGTTAGTTTTTAGTTTGTACCGTAGTGAAAGGTCCTCTTTAACTGTGGAGCTTTTTTGTGTGAAGATTACATCAGAAAAAGGTGACAGGGGCTGTTATGCTAATATACTGTAAACTACTGTATAGTGGGGTGCTGTATACTGTGTGGGGGCCTGTATACTGTGGGGGGCCTGTATACTGTGGGGGGCCTGTATACTGTGGGGGGGCCTGTATACTGTGGGGGGGCCTGTATACTGTGGGGGGCTGTATACTGTGTGGGGGCCTGTATACTGTGGGTGCTGTATATTGTGGAGTGCTATACTGCTGTACTGTATACTGTGGGGGGCTGTATACTGTATGTGCTGTATAGTGTGGAGTGCTATACTGCTGTACTGTATAGTGTGGGGGGCTTTATTGTGTATAGTTTGGGGTGCTGTATACGGTGAGGTGCTATACTGCTCTACTGTATACTGTGAGGTGTTGTATACTGTGGGGTGCTGTATACTGTGGGTTGATATACTGCTCTACTATATACTGTGGGGTACTGTATAGTGTGGGGTGCTATACTGCATACTGTGTGGTGCTGTATACTATAGGGTGCTATACTGCATACTGTGGGTTGCTGTATACTATAGGGTGCTATACTGCATACTGTGGGGTGCTGGGGTGCACTGTAACACTAGGGTGAGCCGAGCCCTGGTCTCCTTCCTGCAGAGTGGTGCCCACTTCCAGCCTGAGCCCAGAACACTGATCCTGAGCCGCTGGAGTCTACAGAACTGGAAGTATTTACAGTCATTCACTGTACTCTACCAGATGTGTGGATTTTTTGTGTGTGGGAAGGCGGGATCCAGGGGGCCCAAGTAAATTTTTGCCCAGGGTCTAATCAATATTAAAGACGGCCCTGGATACAGTGCAAAAGTATTTTTTTTCATATTTTGGTGCCCCACAACCTGGAATTAACATGGATTGTTGGAGGATTTGCATCATGTAATTTACAGAACTTGCCGACAGCTGTGAAGATGTTTGTTGTTTGTTTTTTTATTGTGAAGCAAACAACAAATGGGACAAAATAACAGAAAAAGTCAATGTGCAGAACTATTCACCCCCCTAAAGTCAATCCTTTGTAAAGCCGCCTTTTGCGGCAATCACAGCTCCAAGTCGCTTTGGATAAGTCTCTATGATCTCGCCACATCTTACCGCTGGGATTTTTGCCCATTTCTCCTTGAGAACTGCTCCAGCGCCTTCAGGTCGGATGTTTGCACTTGTGAACAGCAATCTTTACGTCTGACCACAGATTTTCTATTGGATGGAGATCTGGGCTGTGACTCGGCCATTACAACACATTGACATGTTTCCAGTTAAACCACTGAAGTGTTGCTTTAGCCGTGTGTTTGGGGTCATTGTCCTGCTGGAAGGAGAACTTCCGTCCGAGCCTCACATCACGCACAGAGTGGGACAGGTTCTGCTCAGGAATATCCCTGTATTTAGCACCATCCATCTTTTCCTCCACTCTGACCAGTTTCCCAGTCCCCCCAGTACCAGGTCTCACTGTGGGGATGGCGTTCTTTGGGTGATGTGATGTGTTGGGTTTGCGCCAGACATAGCGTCTTCTTTGATGGCCGAAAAGCTCTATTTTAGCCTCACCAGACCGGAGCACCTTCCTCCATACATTTTGGGAGTCTCCCACATGGCTTTTCGCCCATTCCCAACCTCCCTTTTTGTTTTTATCTGAAAGTAATGGCTTTCTTCTGGCCGCTCTGCCATAAAGCCCAACTCTATGGAGCGTATAGGCTTATTGTCGTCCTATGTACAGATCCTCCAGTCTCTGCTGTGGAACTCTGCAGCTCCTCCAGGGTTACCTTAGGTCTCTGCGCTGCCTCTCTGATTAATGCCCTCCTTGCCCTGTTTTGGTTGGCAGCCGTCTCTTGGCAGGTTTGCTGTTGTGCCATGTTCTTTCCATTTGGTTATGATAGATTTGATGGTGCTCCTGGGGATCATCAAAGATTTGGATATCTTTTTTATAACCTAACCCTGACTTGTACTTCTCCACAACATTGTCCCTTACTTGTTTGGAGAGTTCCCTGGTCTTCATGGCAGTGTTTGGTCAGTGATGCCTCTTGCTTAGGTGTTGCGGCCTCTGGTGTGTATATGTAATGACAGATCCTGTGACACTTAGATTACACATAGGTGACATCATGTCACTAATGATGTGCCTTCTGAAGGTAATTGGTTGCACCAGAGCTGTTTATGGGCTTCCTAACAAAGGGGGTGAATACATACGCACATGGCAGTTTTCTGTTTCTAAACAATAGTTTTATTTATATATTTTTCTTATTTCACTTCCCCGACTTAGACGATTGTGTTCTGATCCATCACATAAAATTCAGATTAACAAAACATTGAACTTAAGGCTGTAATGTAACAAAATACGGGAAAAGTCAAGGGGTGAATACTTTTGCAAGGCACTGTACATATTAGGGTACTGATCGCAGAGGCATTGCAGTTTATCGGTGATCCTATAGGAATGAATGAGGTCCCAGCGCGAGTCGCACGGCACAGCAGAGTTGGATCTTTTGCGATTCATGGGTCGCAGTTGCGGCACACAAAAACGTATCCAATACGGATGTCACACAGACGTCATTCGTATTTTTTGCTGATCCGTGTTTTGTGGACCGCAAAATACATACAGTCGTGTGCATGAGCCCTACTGCTGTGACCCCATTAATTTCTATGGGATCACCTCTGCGATGACCCCGCAATCCTGGACGCTACCAGTGCACTGTGTAGCCGTACCCTAAGATGCTAAACCCCTTTCAGAATCGCAGCTATTTGTGGCAATTAGCTGATCGCCCCGTTTCCTGATCCCAGCGTCCCCGGCAAACAGCTAAAGCCGTGGCCAGCGGAAATACAGTATTATATGGCGGTCATTCAGTTGAATGGCCATCCATGTAACACACAGACGGCTCAAGTCGTACAGAAAGGGGGCCACTTACACCCCCCCTCCCCCATGATGGGTGTATACTGAACAGCTGTCTGCACTACAGCATACCGGCTTGGCAGTGAAAATGCTTGTAAAAAATTTGAAAATCTGTTCTTTTTTAATATTTTAATCTAATTAGGTCTCATGCACACGACCGTTGTGTGCATCCGTGGCCGTTGTGCCGTTTTCAGTTTTTTTTCGCGGACCCATTGACTTTCAATGGGTCCGTGGAAAAATCGGAAAATGCACCGTTTTGCAGCCGAGACCGTGATCCGTGTATCCTGTCCGTCAAAAAAATAGGACCTGTCCTATTTTTTTGACGGACAACAGTTCACAGACCCATTCAAGTCAATGGGTCCGTGAAAGAACACGGATGCACACAAGATTGGCATCCGTGGCCGTAGGTTACTTTCATACAGACGGATCCAAAGATCCGTCTGCATAAAAGCTTTTTCAGATCTAAGTTTTCACTTCGTGAAAACTCATATCCGACAGTATATTCTAACACAGAAGCGTTCCCATGGTGATGGGGACGCTTCTAGTTAGAATACACTACAAACTGTGTAAAAGACTGCCCCCTGCTGCCTGGCAGCACCCGATCTCTTACAGGGGGCCGTAATCAGCACAATTAACCCCTTCAGGTGCGGCACCTGAAGGGGTTAATTGTACTATCATATCCCCCTGTAAGAGATCAGGGGCTGCCAGGCAGCAGGGGGCAGACTTCCCCCCTCCCCAGTTTGAATATCATTGGTGGCCAGTGCGGGCCCCCCCTCCCTCCCTCCCTCTATTGTAATAATTCGTTGGTGGCACAGTGTGCGCCCCCCCCCGCGCCCTCCCTTCCTCCCTCTATTGTAATAATATGTTGGTGGCACAGTGTGCGCCCCCCCGCCCCCCCCTCCCTCTATTGTAATAATTTGTTGGTGGCACAGTGTGCGCCCCCCCCCTTCCTCCCTCTATTGCAATAATTCGTTGGTGGCACAGTGTGCGCCCCCCATCGCCCCCCCCTTCCTCCCTCTATTGTAATAATTTGTTGGTGGCACAGTGTGCGCCCCCCATCGGCCCCCCCCTCCCTCAATAGCATTAACAACATTGGTGGCAGTGTGCGGCCTCCCATCTCCCCCCCCCCCCCCCCGATCATTGGTGGCAGCGGAGTTCCGATCGGAGTCCCAGTTTAATCGCTGGGGCTCCGATCGGTAACCATGGCAACCAGGACGCTACTGCAGTCCTGGTTGCCATGGTTACTTAGCAATAGTACAACAGTAGAAGATTCATACTTGCCTGCTGGCTGCTGCGATGTTCGTGTCCGGCCAGGAGCTCCACCTACTGGTAAGTGACAGGTCTGTGCGGCGCATTGCTAAATGATCTGTCACTTACCAGTAGGAGGAGCTCCCGGCCGGACACAGACATCGCAGCTCCCAGGTAAGTATGAATCTTTTACTATTGCACTATTGCTAAGTAACCATGGCGACCAGGGCTGCAGTAGCGTCCTGGTTGCCACGGTTACCGATCGGAGCCCCAGCGATTAAACTGGGACTCCGATCGGAACTCGGGGGGGTGGGGGGCCGCACACTGGCCACCAATGTTATTAATGCTATAGAGGGAGGGGGGGCCGATGGGGGGCGCACACTGTGCCACCAACGAATTATTACAATAGAGGGAAGAAGCGGGGGGCCGATGGGGGGCGCACACTGTGCCACCAACGAATTATTACAATAGAGGGAGGGGGGCCGCACATTGGCCACCAACGAATTATTACAATAGAGGGAGGGAGGGGGGGGGGCGGGGGGCCGCACACTGTTTTCACGATCTAACTCATATCCGACAGTATATTCTAACATAGAGACGTTCCCATGGTGATGGGAACGCTTCAAGTTAAAATATACCATCGGATTGGAGAAAACTCTGATCCGATGGTATAAAAGGGACTCCAGACTTTACATTGAAAGTCAATGGGGACGGATCCGTTTGAAATGGCACCATATTGTGTCAACGTCAAACGGATCCGTCCCCATTGACTTGCATTGTAATTCAGGACTGATCCGTTTGGCTCCGCACGGCCAGGCGGACACCAAAACTTTTTTTTCATGTCCGTGGATCCTCCAAAAATCAAGGAAGACCCACGGACGAAAAAACGGTCACGGATCACGGACCTACGGACCCCGTTTTTGCGGACCGTGAAAAAATACTGTCGTGTGCATGAGGCCTTAGATGGTATTTTGTACAACACTATGGGGCAGGTAATCGCAATAGAAATCAATGCAAATCCTTTATCAGATCAATGCATGTCAGCTCCACTAGAGGGCAGTAAAGAGCTGTGAGCAATCTAGAATAGGACTTCACCCAGGTGTATACCGCCATTCTACATTCATTTCTACAGCTTTCTGTTCCCTAGGTCATGAATTATGAGGACTTACTAGAGATCCAGACCCCATGATCCCCAAACGGCCCATGATATTATCTGATGCATATATAAGGTGTGCTGAGGGTATATAAGATGTGCTGAGCTAGCTCGGTGGATATATAAGGTGTGCTGAGCTAGCTCGGCGGGTATATATGGTGTGCTGAGATGGCTCGGTGGCTATATAAGGTGTGCTGAGCTGGCTCGGTGGGTATATAAGGTGTGCTGAGCTGGCTCGGTGGGTATATAAGGAGTGCTGAGCAGGCTCGGTGGGTATATAAGGAGTGCTGAGCTTGCTCAGTGGGTATATAAGGTGTGCTGAGCTAGCTCGGTGGGTATATATGGAGTGCTGAGCTGGCTCGGTGGGTATATAAGGTGTGCTGAGCTAGCTCGGTGGGTATATAAGGTGCGCTGAGCTGGCTCGGTGGGTATATAAGGTGTGCTGAGCTAGCTCGGTGGGTATATAAGGTGTGCTGAGCTGGCTCGGTGGGTATATAAGGTGTGCTGAGCTGGATTTGGATTGGTGGGTATATAAGCTGTGCTGAGCTAGCTCGGTGGGTATATAAGGTGAGCTGAGCTAGCTCGGTGGGTATATAAGGTGTGCTGAGCTGGCTCGGTGGGTATATAAGGTGTGCTGAGCTGGATTGGTGGGTATATAAGCTGTGCTGAGCTAGCTCGGTGGGTATATAAGGTGTGCTGAGCTAGCTCGGTGGGTATATAAGCTGTGCTGAGCTGGCTCGGTGGGTATATAAGGTGTGTGATAGGCTGTCTGCACACATATCCCTTGATACTGTCAGGGAAAAAAAAAAGGGCAATTTATCACAGTTGCAGGATGGTATTATCGGTTTTCGGGCCCCGGGTGGCGTTATTTCAGAATCTGCGCAGTGTAAACTATTTTCGTGCTGCTGTGGTGATAGTGTATGGTGAGTGGACAGATGGCCCCATTGTGAATAAGTGACGTGGAAACTGTGGAGCACAATGTGCCATTGATGTGAGAGGTGAATGTCGGTTACGAAGGTGCGCGAGGGTGGAGCGACACCCTACAGTGGAGCAGCTCATCACCAAAGTGAACCACAGGCACCAGACGTGTGTCTGACACTACAGGTCAGAGGTCCTACTGTACATGGGGCTCCGGGGACGGTCACTGCTCCTCAGCTAACCAAGTTACATCAGCAGAAAAGGCTTCAGTTTCCGCTGATTGGCAAAGGGTCATCTTCTCTGACGAGTCACATCTTCTGCTTCATGGAACGGATGGACGTTGGCGTGTCAGAAGAGGAACGTCAGAGAACAAAGCAGCTGTGGGATGCCCTGAGTCAGCATGGCTCCAGATACCTGTGACGACCTACCAGGACCTTATTGAACCCGTCTAGCTGCTGTCCGCGCTGCTACTCTGGATATCACCTGGTGGTCATAATAATGTGACTCGACTGTCTGTGTATATTGTGACACAGTGAGGGGTGGTGTCTGGAAGGCAGGTATTTTCCTCCCAACATGTGCTGCTGGGCTGGTTTCCAGTCAGGTGAGTTAAAATACCGGACCGGAGTTTAAGTGCCAGTCCGGGTTTTGGCAGCACCTGGCTGTCCTTAAATGGGCAGCTGGGCTCAACAGAGATGTCTCTGTTTTTGGGATCTGGGGCTTTGTGCCGTGCTGGAGGGCTGAGGGCCGCACGCTGGGAAAACAGGCCCCCTAAAGCCTGCTGTGGACTACTGGAGGCAAAACTGCCAGCAAGGTGACTTGTGTTATATGAATTGTGTGTAAATTAACACCAAGACTGCAAAGTTACCTGCTGTTTTGTGCAATTGCCTCAAGTGTGAATAAACACTGACGTTTTGAGTTAAGAACTTGTATTTTGCCTCTGTACTGCGCCCGCTTACCCTATCTACCAGAGCGAAACCCCACAATATATATATATAGAAAAATTGCAGACAAAGCCATTACAGTCATAACAGTATTCCTATCTATAGGCTGTGCCGCTTCCACCCACTGTGCTGCACCCCTCTCAGGCTGATGGACTACCTGCGCTTATTCTCTAGACTTCTGATGCTGAATGGGTCCTAGCTGCAATGCCAGAAACAGCCAGTGGACAAGAGTGGCGCTGTTTCTGATATTTGAGCACTGTATAGCGGTGTATATGGACACTGACTGGTTACTATCAAATAATAGTATATGTTGTAAGAGCAAGCATATAGCAGGTGGAATGTCATTTCTGGCTCTTCAAAGCCTTATTCTTCCATTAACATTGCTGGAAGAACAAGTTACACAAGTATGATTTACAAATGAAATTTACCTTTCTGTCAGACCTTCCTATCCTCAGGCTAAATTGCCTTGTAGGTAACAGATTTTTTGAGAAATTGACATTTTTTTCATTTATAGCCCAAAAGGATGAGGTAAAGATGCGTCATACAACTATTGTATGCTCTGTAACCTGTGCAGAGGTCACTGTGCAGGGAGGGGGAGTAGATATGCTATGACCTCACTGCTAGTGAATTGGATGCCTTCTTAGCTATCTAAATCTATGTATTTATCTATCTGTGTATGTATCGATCATCTAATTATCTATTATCTATTTAAATCATGTCTGTGATGATAATGAGATGACTGCTGAGAAGTGATCTCTGCAGAACAGGAAGTGTCTGACTATTAGGCTCAGTGGCCAGTGTGAAAACTGCAGAATTTTAGGATCAGGTCATACACTTTACCTAGACATTCGCTATCCCCCTAATATATTTGCAGACTTGTGTTCGTCATGTACAGTGGTGTATTTAGCATTTGGGGCTGATCACATGTTGTGACTGCCACAGAGGCCTAGCATATACCTCAATTGAAACTATAATAGGAATTAACAGTAACCACCACCAGGGGGAGCGCAGTGCACACAGAATATATTGCTTTTTTCTAGCAGCATAAATCCTTATGCAGCTAGCTCCCCCTAGTGGTGGCTGCACACAGCCAGAATTATATCTTATAAGGCTGTGCGAGAGGAAGCAGAGGGACCTGGGCAGAAATACAGCAGCCAATCCGCTACAAAGATATTTTATGAAATTATGATGGATTTGTGAGAGGAGGTTAGTGTGACGAACTGTCTAGGAGAGGGAAGCAGAGGATGAGAGTGGTAGTTGTGGCCTTAAGGGTGGTTGTGCTCACAGATGACAGTGGTAATCCCCTTATTGGCTCTCCGGGGGCCCTGCAGGGACTGTAGGACGCACCCTTTCATCCCTTGGGATATAGCTTGGTTCTGGGACTCCTGCCAGGTGGTATTTGGGGTGCCCTTAGTGTTAGGTGTTGTTCTGGGTACAAGGCAGGAGGTGTAGGTGCTGCGGCCAGTGTATGGTGGAGTCAATAACCAGGTCAGTTGGTGAAGATGAATAAGTCTCATTTACTAAGGTGCAGAATAGGAGTAGTAGTACATCCGACAGTACCAAGGCACAGTTCCAAGTAGATCACAGTACAAATCCTTCCCCAGTCACAATGTGTTGACAACAGCAATGATGGGGGTTATAGTACTCCTCTCGGCAGAACCTCAGGCTGGCAATGAGGTTCTTGGTAATTGTTTCTGACTGTGGGGTGCAGATTTCAAATTCGGCTGGCCAGACCACCTCCAAGTGTGGAAGGGTGCGCTGGCAATGTACCCTTCCACAGCAGTAAGCTTTTTCTGCCATAACATGCACAATACCTTGCTGACTGACTGCAGTGCACGGCCATGTAGATTCTGGACCTTCTGTTTCGTTGGCCGTAGGTTGTCTCAGAGACAAAGGTTTGGGCCTAGCTCTGAGCAGCTTGTACAAGTAGTTCTTCAGTCATCCTCAACTAGACTCTCACTACATACTGACTGAAATAACCAGGGGGTGGACTCAGGTCCATCTCCTGGTAACCTAAGGGGATGAGCATACAGTGTCCATACAGTGCTATTAGGTATACAAATACAGTAAATCACAGCATTTTACTTAGTAATGTAACAGTTCAACAATTGGCCCTTTCCAGTACTCCAACTGCACATGCACATAACTGCTGCTGGCCAATCAATGGCCTCAGCAGTGACCTGCGCAGGGGACTTGTTCCGTTCCTGAGTCATGTAGATGGAAGACCAGCTGGGAGCATAAGCAGCAGAAACAGGAGCTGGGCGCTAGACCCAGAGCCCTTGTGACAAGTCATACTCCGTCTAGTCTCCCCCCAGAGTCGAGGCTTTGGCCAGCCCTGCATGGTTTGCCAGTAATTGATGCTCCTGGGAATATTTGAGGTTTTCCCCATCAGCTTCCTTCTCTTTTCCCGTCTTGAATTTCCCTCACTGTTTGTTCTGACATTTCTCATTTAAGTCATTGTTTGATTTGGGTCTCATCCGTGTTTACACTTCCAGCGAATAATGCGCGTGTGACGGGCGGATTAATGTCTTATGAGATGCGTGCCGCCAATGTAACAATGAATTCCACTGATATTTTGCAGAATCCAGGGATCGTTATCCCTGCTCCCCCCCCCCCCCCCAACATAACTACCCCAGAGGGTTGGATCAAGACATCATTGGGGCATATGGACACCATAGGGGGGGGGGGGGTACCCCTGCCGATTCATAAATGGAAGCTTCTTTTGATACCAGTCCATCGCCTCCGTGGTGCTGACGATCCATGAAGGTATGTGGTTGTGCCCCATGGGGACAACCCTCAGGGGTGCACCAAGCCTTTCTGCTGCCTGAGGAAAAAACTGAAACGGCGCCCCAAACCCCCAATGTCAATTTCTTAACCTAACCCCTTTGCCACAATGAAAGCTTTCATTGCCCATGGCCCTTCCGCTGCCCCCCTCTTGCCCCTACATGGTGCTGCCTGAGGCGATGGCCTCACCTGGCCTCATTGGTGGTGCACCTCTTACAACCCCATGTTATTCCTCCTCCTGTTATCATAGCTTAGACCCGTTGACTCCAACTGGTCACTCTCCACAGACTATCGAGACATGATGAGGGTTATAGTTTCACAGCAGATCATAGTCTCTTGGCACCGGCAGTCAGTCTTGTCCTTGACCTGCTTGTTCGGAGTAACCACACACATCAGGATCTCGTGTCTTGTCTCCAGCTTCCTTCTCGACTTGGGTGCTGAATGGCCTCTCTGTTTGTTCAGACATCGTACATGTGATGTCCTCGGGCTGGGTCCCATCCTTATCCGTGGTCCTGTCGATGACTGCACGTGCTAAGAGGCGTAATCTTGTATGAGCGCTGCGTCCTGACTGCTCGCAATACAAGTCTTTTATTTGATGGTATATTTCGCATGTAAATTTTCAGCCGGTCTTAAAGGAACCATCCACCTCCTTTCCCACCGTTCCAGATCCTAGATTTGGCCTGGACCAGTCCTTGCAATGCCATAGACATAGGAATTGCTCATGGTCCGAACAGTGCACTTTAGACTTAAAGGGATAGGATATGCCATGAATGTCTGATAGGCTCAGGTCCCAGCTCTAGAACCTGCTCCCATCAAAAGAACGGTGCTCAGATGTGAACGGAGACCAAGCTGCGCATGCGCAACATCCGCTCCATTCACTGCTATGAGACTTCTGAAAATTGCTGTCTGCTGGTTAGTTTCAGAAGTCCCATAGTAGTGAAAGAAGAAAGCTGCTCATGAATTCTTTAGATAGGACCTACACCTGTCGGATATTTATGGCATATCCTATCACTACACCATAAATGTCCAGATAGGACAACCCCTTTAAGTTGGCTAAACCCACCAAATTTGGCAGGACAGCCGGCCAGCTAATGTGTATGAAAGGCTTGGCAGATGTTCATTTGGAAGGAGGGGTGAACGTGCCGGATCGCAAATTCTCAAAGGGAAATTATCCGCTATCGGAGGTGTCTGGCAGTGGTTTATTCCCCTTTTTCTCATTGAAAACACATGCACACTCAGCCAAAGCGAGTCTAGGGGCTGTATTTGTTTAGAGGTGTGGTCTGGGGTCCGAATTTATTTAGGGGGTCTGGTCTTCGGTATGTGATTGTTTAGGGGGCCTGGTCTGGGGTCTATATTTGTTTAGTGGGTGTGGTCTGGAGTCTGTATTTGTCTGGGGGTCTGGTCTGGGGGTCTGTTTTGGGCTCTGTATTTGTTTAGCGGGTGTGGTCTGGGATCTGTATTTATTTAGGGCTCTAGTCTGGGGTCTGTATTTATTTAGGGCTCTAGTCTGGGATTTGTATTCATTTAGCGGGTCTGGGGTCTGTTTTGACTTAGGGGTTCTGGTATGGGCTTTGTATTTATTTAGCGGGTCTGTATTTATAAAGGGGTCTTGTCTGGGTTCTATATTTATTTTGAGGTTCTGGTCTGGGGTCTGTATTTATTTAGGGCTCTAGTCTGGGATTTGTATTCATTTTGCGGGTCTGGGGTCTGTTTTGACTTAGGGGTTCTGGTATGGGCTCTGTATTTATTTTGAGGTTCTGGTCTGGGGATTGTATTTAACGGGTCTGTATTTATAAAGGGGTCTTGTCTGGGTTCTATATTTATTTAGAGTTTCTGGTCTGGGGTCTGTATTTGTTTAGGGGGTCTTGTCTGGAGTCTGTATTTGTTTATGGTGTCTGGTCTGGGCTATGTGGTTCTTTAGAGGATCTGGGGTCTGTAATTATTTAGGGGGCCTGGTCTGGGGGCTTTATTTATTTAGGGGTCTGTCGTTATTTATACATCACTTCTTGGAATCTCCATGATGTCACTTCTCAAACGTCAGCAAGTATAGTGCATAGGTTGCAGTCACACCTGGGTCCTGATGCTTAAAAGACCCCCCTACCCCATATAAAAAGGGACCAGTACTATGACATGTGAGGGTTGGGGGCCCAGTTACAGATGTGGCAGGATCTTCCAGGGGCAGAGATGTTGCTCTTCTTTCCCTGTATTTCGGGGATTAGCGCGGTGAGTGATGGCTCACGTGTCTCCGTCATGCGGCCTGTGCACAATGATGCTTATGTTGATCAAGTGATTTTAATATTTTCATAGAAAACTATTAAAAGTTAGCGAAACACCTCGGTCCTGCTCCGATCTCATTCGGCTGCATTGTTTTAGCTGCTGCACCTGTGTCTATTAAAACTTGGCACCGGCTGCAATGTTTAAACAGGGTTCATTAAAAATTGGAGCTTACGGTGTCCAAAAGCATTTGCTTCCCAGCATTGACTGGACGGCTTCCATTGTTTTGGGGCTCTCCGCTGCCAAAAAACTAGATCATAGATATTGTTGTTTGCTGGTGAAACTTTATTACTATTCTCAGTACGACTATCCGTATATAAGGCTGGTGACCTACCCTACTGGATCGGGCAGTCGGTCAGGGGCACTGGTGTCAACTGGGAGCCCATAACTGGATGTTTATGGCAGATCCACCGGATATAGATGCCGATTCCACCTCTGGGACCCACAACTATCTCCAGAAACAGGGTTCTCTGCTCGCACGTTGATAGGAATGGAGAGCTATCTCCACTCACTGCTACGGACCTACCGAAAATAGCTGAGTAAGCATGTTCAACTATTTTCATGGCAGTGAATGGAGAGAGCCGCGCACCTGCCCATTCCTAGCTGCACGTGACAGGGCGTCGCTCTTGAGATAATAATGAGGCCCAGAGGTGGGACCCGCATCTATATCTTGTAGACATGCCATAAATGTCCTGATGGAACAAGCCCTTTAAATTATAAACTTTGGCTGCCTGTGGTCACCACTAGGGGGAGCTCACAGTTATCTCTATGCAGTGAGCTCCCCCTACTGGTGCACTCCCTACTACAGGCAGTGCAGTTTCTAGGTAAAATTTCTCTCAGGGCGAGTGTCAAAAAAACTCCCCTCCCCCGGAGCTGAGTGACTGGACTCGGTACGTACGGACAGCGGACAGAGGACTCGGCACTCGGTCGCAGGGCAGGCGAGATCTCAGAGGGAGGGAGCCAGGGGGCGCACGGCACGAGAGTAATAACAGGCAGAGAAACTACAAGAGGGCGCCCCTGCCAGCGCCCCCCTTCTGACAGCGCCCCGGGCGGCCGCCCGGCCTGCCCCCCCTTAGAAATGGCCCTGACTACAGGCCCCATAGAAACTTGCATCTGTGGAAGGGGAACCATTGGTTACATATGGGAGCTAAAATGTCACAGGGATTGTAACTGAAACCAGGTCAAGAGCCCCTTCCATAGACCCAAGATCTTTAAAGGGCATCTGTCATCAGTTTTGTACCTATGACACTGACTGACCTGTTACATGTGCGCTTGGCAGCTGAAGGCATCTGTGTTGGTCCCATGTCCATATGTGCCCGCATTGCTGAGAAAAATGATGGTTTACTATATGCAAATGAGCTTCTAGGGCGTTACCATTACTCCTAGAGGCTCTGCTCTCTCTGCAACTGCCGCGCCCTCTGCACTTTGACAGGATCACGCTTTCCCTGCTTGGCCCTGCCAAACAAAGTGCATCGGGTACTACAGTTGCAGAGAGAGCAGAGCCTTTCAGTGTAATGACAACGCCCCCGTTGCTCCTGGAGGCTCATTTGCATATATTAAAACATCATTTTCTCAGCAATGCGGGCACATATGTACATGGGACCAACATGGATGTCTTCAGCTGCCAACAGGTCAGCCAGTGTCATAGGTACAAAACTGCTGACAGATGCTGTTTAAAGGGGTCCCCGACTATCCTGCCATTTATAGTACTGGTATCCTCAGAAGCCTTTGCACCCCCTCAGCCTCAAGGCACAACCTCTGTAACACCTTTGTTTGCTTCCTGAGACGACATCGATTTGAATGGACCTTTTATTAGCTGTTTAGTCAGATTTGCAGTTTGATCTCCCCCCTAGAAGTCCCTGGGGGTCTGAGACGTCACCAGTGTGTCCTTGTTATCTATGACACCACTTTGACTGAATTTCCCCTTTAAAAATGCTGAAAAGCAAAACAAGCTCACACAAGTCCCTGAAATGGCATCTTAAAGGGGCGGTTGGAAAAGCACACGGTGTGGAGGGCATTTGCGTCTGGTCGCAGTATTTGCTTTCCTGCTGGAATAACAGAAGGCTGACGTTCTTCACTGTCTCCTCGCCGGCAGCCATTGTATTCCGCTCACTTGCGGACGTCTTCTCCGCACACCTCCATATCAGCGAGCGGGGAGTTACCACGCTCCCGGCCAGCTCATACAGTGTCGGGACCAGTTCACCTCCTTTAATAAACTTTCCCATGGAGGCAGAACACAAGGTACAGCCGGTCCGGGGCCCTTATCTGACCCCAGATGTTGTCAGAGTGATAAGGTCCGGTTAATCAGATGTCCCCGTCGGCTGTGTACACTGGACGCCATTATCGCCGGGACATTTCTGTCTGTACAATCGCCTTTCATACGCCCATCACAGAGGAACAGGGCTGGGACGCCAGGTGACTTCAGACCGTTACAAGAACGCTGCGTTCACGCTGGAGTATGAGAGCTGCACGTCACGGTTGTCAGAGAGTTAAAGGGGTTGTCTCACCTCAGCAAATGGCATTTATCATGTAGAGGGGGTTAATACAAGACACTTACTAATGTATTGCGATTCTCCATATTGCCTCCTTTGCTGGCTGGATTCATTTTTCTATCACACTACACACTGCTCGTTTCCATGGTTACGGCCATTTTGCAATCCATCAGTGGTGGTCGTGCTTGCTCACTATGGGGGAAAAAGAGCCAGACTATGTGCGCTCCCACAGTCCAGACCATCAGAGAGGCCAACAGTTTTTCCTATAGAATGCAAGCAGGACCACCACTGATGGATTGCAAGGTGGTCGTAACCATGGAAACGAGCAGTGTGTAATGTAAAATGGAAAAATGAATCCAGACAGCAAAGGAAGCAATATGGACAATCACAATACATTAGTAAGTGCCTTGTATTAACTTCCTGTACATGATAAATGCCACTTGCGGAAGTGAGACAACCCCTTTAACTCTCTGACAACCGTGACGTGCAGCTTTTTTTTTTTTTGTATAGACAAAATTCATTTTGTAAAATTTTATGCCACAAAATGACATTCTGTGCAACAAAATACAATTCGGTTCATTTTGTGACGTAGAATGCTACAAAATGAATCCAAAAAATGCTTTTTTTTGGTCACAAACTGCACTGTAAACAAATGGCGCCCCATAGTTATCATCAGGACCCGGCACCCCCATAGAACTGACCCTCAGCCTCCCTTCCTAGCAGGAGAGCGATGCTTTAAGGAGTATAACACTTAGGGCTCATGCACACAAACGTATTTTCTTTCCGTGTCCGTTCCGTCTTTTTTGCGGACCCATTCATTTCAATGGGTCCGCAAAAAAAAATAAAAAATGGAAGGTACTTCGTGTGCATTCCATGTCCATATGTCCTCTTATTGTTCGCATCACGGACAAGCATAGCACTGTTCCGTTCCGCAAAATACAGGATGCACACGGACGTCATCCGTATTTTTTGCGGACCGCAAAATACATATGGCCGTGTGCATGAGCCCCTTATAATGGGCAGTGACATCACTAGCCATCCTGAAAGAACTTCGCCTTCTCATTTCATGACATCATCATCGGCCTGCTAATAACCCCGCCCCCTCGCTGTCAGCTGGCTACACCGTCTATCCCTTCCTATCTTATCTCAGAGTGCAATATATCTGTTATCTGTCGCCAATTATTGCCTATTAGTGCGAATGAGCTGATAACTATGGGGCAGATTTAGTTAATCCTGTAGATGGCGTAATCACAGGGGCTCAGGCTGGATGATGGATTTGGCGGCTGGCTAGATACTTTTGTCTAACTCTATTGGTGAGCTTAGTTAGAGACAGGACGGTGGCGCAATTTTTGGATACCATATAGCACATTATACCATGCCCTCTTTTCCCATTAGGCCACGTCCAATTGTCAGCTGGGCACAGATCAATATGTTAAACCTACATGTGCCAAACTGCACCGCATTATATCATCATCAAGGCGCACTTGCATTAGTAAATATGGGCCGCTCAGTTTTACCACAGGCTGTAAATCGAGACAGATATATATATATATATATATATATATATATCTATCTAATTTTTTTTTTATTACCAGGCTGCAATGTCACATGTTTGGCCACTAGAGGTCAGCACGTGTAATATCTTCTCATGTAAAATCTCAGTGGTCGTACCTGGAAGAAAGGATGTTTAGACATGAGCAAACGCACTCTCGACAGCTGGCAGCGGTATCCTAGAACCACCGGCGTGCGGAGTAAGGAGGGGCAGGTGGTAAATATCCTAGGTCTTCGCCCTAAAGGGGCGCACATACTTTTGTAATCCAGTACTCGGATAAGTAACCTCCGGCACTAGGACTCCCAGCATGCACACTTGCCTTAATGTTCTTGGAACTCCCATAGAAGTGAATGGATCATGCTGGGAGTTGTAGTTTCACCACAGCTGGAGTTTGCTGTACGTCCCCATAATAGCCACGGAGGGCGCCATCTTAGTTCCAAAATGGGTTCCCAATAAGCCCGGTGTTCCGTTATATTTCCCTACCCTCGTCACTTCTGGCAGCACCGGACATGATGTGAGGAGGTGTGGCGCGGCGCGCAGGCGCACAACGACAGGGTAGGAACATTTCACAGCAGAGTTAGCTGGACACCGGCCGACACTGCGCATGCGCCGGGAGCCTCACCAGCGGTTAGGGTAGGGAAAAATGACGGTCCAGTGCTCAGGCGCGGTGATCGGATGGATGTTCTCAGCTGGACACCGGCCGACACTGAGCATGCGCTGGGAGCCTCACCAGCTGTTAGGAAAGAGAAAAATTATGGGCCAGTGCTTTTTCCCTAACCGCTGGTGAGTCTCCCAGCGCATGCGCAGTGTCGGACGGTGTCCAGCTGGGAACATCCATCCGATCACCGCGCCTGCGCACTGACCCGTAATTTTTCCCTACCCTAACCGCTTGTGAGGCTCCCGGCGCATGCGCAGTGTCGGCCAGTGTCCAGCTAACTTTGCTGTGACATTTCCCTACCCCGTGGTTGTGCGCCTGCGCGGCGCGCCACACCTCCTCACGTCATGTCTGGTGCGGCTGCGTCACAGCAGGAAGTGACGAGGGTAGGGAAATCTCACGGGTAGGGAAATATAACGGAACACCGGCATCAGATATTATATCACCCAGTCATGTAAAAGGTTGATTTAAAAACCATTAATATAATATTTTTTTTAAAATATATTTTACAAATCTCTGCTTGCTTTCAGTGAATGGAATCATTCTAAGTTCATGTTTGTTCCAATTCTACGGCACAAGTCTCTCTCTTGTCCTGGCAAGGGTTTCAAAATGCACTCCCCTGACCACCACCACCGACCTGGAGGTTGTCAGACATTCAGTCGGTCCTTGAGCCCCTTCTTCAGTGGGGCACTAGGCAGCCGCCTACTTTACCCGCCCTTCTCCATAGCCCTGCTGGGATTCCAAGCGGATACATTATAGGAGATCCAAGGATGTGTTTTTTGGTTTTTTTTAAGATTCTGAATGTAAGCAATAGCCTTTGCATTTACTGACACAAGCAATGGTGCAGGATCAACAGAAAGTATATTAGAAAGTTGTAGAACTTTTTGTTTTATAAAGATAAAGTGACTAGAACACCCCCCCCCCCCTCCCCCCAAAGGACTTCACTATAGATTTTACAGCATTTTATATATTTCACATAGGGTGCCACAAACTCCCCAGGGTGTGGGCTGCACCGTGACACGTCCTGTACAACGCTGTGACATTGCCTCCTATTGTGGCCGACAAGCAAAGCAGCCATTTGTAAAACCGTGTAACGTCTCATTATATAGTGATCAGGTGTACGTAAAACCTTCATCACGCGCTGGAAACCGCAGCACCAAGTCACCTTGAAAAAAGAAGCAGCAGCTCTTGTGCTGGCTTGTGATATATCTCCAGATGACCACCAGGCGGCGCTGCTCATTTAGCCTCTATACACTTGCATCATTGCATTTGGAGCTTGAAAAAAATGGGGGTCATTTACTAAAGACCAGCGTTTCACATGCCAGTCTTAGTAAAGGTCCCGCTGGCAGAAGACTCCGACCAATTTATTAGGAGGTGCATGATTCTTGATAAATGTGGCGCATTGTCTGCTGTCCATGTGCCAGAACAGAAATCTGGAGCTGGAGTAGATTTCCGGTGTAATGTGTGCCGGTTTTTCCAACCTGATGACGACCTCCTCCTGTCCACTTTTTGGATAATTGCGCGGGTATTGGATAAAACTAAAAGGTAGTAAATTTTGCTGCAAAACGGCACTTGTGACAACATTTGCAACTTTTACACTAAAAAATACTGGCGTAGAACTTTAGTACATGAAATCTCTTTTCTATTCTGTGATTTAAAAAAAAAAAAAGATCTATTTTAAATCCATAGCATGCTAAGTTATGCTGCCTGCTGATTTCAGGGGTAACAAGGATTGGGCTGTTGGATTTCAACATGTCTGATCCTTTTGTTCTCAAGGGAGATAAGCTGCCATCTGAGAAGTCTGGCAGCTACTTACTCTGGTATCCTCATGGACAACACATGCATGCTCAGCTTTGCGGACAAGATTAGGCAGTTAAATTAAAGGCTGTCCGTGCCGTTCCGAAAATTGCGGAACGCACACGGACGCCATCCGTGTTTTGCGTATCCGCGATTTGCGGACAGCAAAACACACAACAGTCGTGTGCAAGTAGCCTTAAGCTGTTTTTTTTTTTATAGCCTTTATATATTTCTCATCCTTCAATATGAGGGGAAGGGGCCGCACAGTGTTATGTCCAGGGGTCTCCACGGTCTTTCATTGACCCCCAGCATGCTGGGTGCTAGTATTTGGCGGTCATACTACCCATGGTATGGGAAATCCTTTTTAGAGTATGTTCGTCTCTGGTTTGCTTAGCTAGGTAAACACTACAGAACATGGAGGACCTGTCATCAGTCGGGGGGTGGAGGAGGGTAATGTCAGTGGATGTATGCCCTTTTGTCACCCATTCAGCAAATCTGAGCGTTTCGGTTGACTTCAGCACAATGCCTTAACCTCACGTCATACAGGATCCCGCACCCACCCGACCGGTTCTCTACGGTTCTTGGTGTTCCTGTTGGTGTCTCCTGAGTCCTTCAGACATTGGAACAAAACACATCTTCAAAAATAGGTCTTTTCACCTGCCGTATTAGAAAAGCGATGATGTAAAACTATGACCGCCATGACGCTTACCCTGAAATCAGGAATCCGTAGTAGCAGGGCGTCCAGCGGTCCCTAATCTACCGGAACAGTCCCGATCTTACTACGCATGTTTATAGGCTGCATTCACACGACTGTATGTGTTTTGCGGTCCGCAGACTACAGATCCTTAAACGGAAACTGGCCATGTACATCACACATTTTACATGGGCCCTACAGACGTTCTATAATTTGTGGAACAGCCGCACAGAACACGGATGAAGTCCGCATTTTTAGCCGCCCCATAGTAATCAATAGGTCCACATGTGCAATCCCCAAAAAATTGCGGGTTGGACACTGACGAACATACGGTTGTGTGAATGTAGCCAATGCCCGGGCCCCTCGTATTCAATATACTTACCTACATCGCGGGTGATGCTAGGGAGGCTCGTCCGTCTCGTGTCGTGGCCTGCTATTGGCTGCCCCCCCACCGCCAGATGTTTTTATCTGAGTCCCGAGGAGATGCAGCGGTGGCCATGCAGGGATCCGGAGCAACGCGGGGTAAGTATATTGCATGCGAGGGGCCCGGGCATTGGGAAGGGGGGGTCTTTATAGGGGTTGGATAACCCTTTTTAAGGAGACCTCAAAGGTTCTGGACTATCAGCTCTTCATGCATGGACCTCCTGGGAAGCTTCTGTTGGGCTTGTGCAGATATACATGCGCCAATCTGAACAAGCTGAGCTGCAGTGTAAAGCAGTGGGGTCTGTAGCTTCGCCACACAATTTCACGTAACTGACAGGAACGGAGCAGAACAGATCCTATTGACTATGACGGGGTCCTTTCGGGTGAACGCTTTTTTAGCAGTGACAAAAGTCCTGCTCGTTACATAATCACAGCTCTTCTTATATTACATGAGAGGCGTCCACTGTATCATATTAAAGTGTGGAGAAAGCAGTTTTCTCACCCATCCCTTCTGTGTCTTGTTACAATTCACCGTGACTGAGGATATTACAGAATGTTCTGGTCTGGAGTATACCTGTGTTCATGGAAGCTCCATTAATCCCCGGTGATTGCTGTGACAGGATCATGTGTAATGTAGCTGGACCTCTTCTGCCGGAGCGTGTCCCTGTCAGCAGCGCTAGGACTAAATTTTGCCATAGTAATGACATCAGTTTATCCGTATCTACTGTACTGTACTGGGTCTACTGGTGATGAACAGAAAATCGTAGTCACTGTGTACATACATTACTTATCCTGTACTGATCCTGAGTTATATCCTGTATTATACTCCAGAGCTGCACTCACTATTCTGCTGGTGCAGTCACTGTGTACATACATTACTTATCCTGTACTGATCCTGAGTTACATCCTGTATTATACTCCAGAGCTGCACTCACTATTCTGCTGGTGCAGTCACTGTGTACATACATTACTTATCCTGTACTGATCCTGAGTTACATCCTGTATTATACTCCAGAGCTGCACTCACTATTCTGCTGGTGGAGTCACTGTGTACATACAATACTTATCCTGTACTGATCCTGAGTTACATCCTGTATTATACTCCAGAGCTGCACTCACTATTCTGCTGGTGCAGTCACTGTGTACATA
The DNA here is from genome assembly GCF_014858855.1 of Bufo gargarizans. Classification (NCBI taxonomy): domain Eukaryota; kingdom Metazoa; phylum Chordata; class Amphibia; order Anura; family Bufonidae; genus Bufo; species Bufo gargarizans. The sequence goes on along the minus strand of NC_058087.1, from coordinate 179,179,127 downwards.
CATTACTTATCCTGTACTGATCCTGAGTTACATCCTGTATTATACTCCAGAGCTGCACTCACTATTCTGCTGGTGCAGTCACTGTGTACATACATTACTTATCCTGTACTGATCCTGAGTTACATCCTGTATTATACTCCAGAGCTGCACTCACTATTCTGCTGGTGCAGTCACTGTGTACATACATTACTTATCCTGTACTGACCCTGAGTTACATCCTGTATTATACTCCAGAGCTGCACTCACTATTCTGCTGGTGCAGTCACTGTGTACATACATTACCTATCCTGTACTGATCCTGAGTTACATCCTGTATTATACCCCGGAGCTGCACTCACTATTCTGCTGGTACAGTCACTGTGTACATACATTACTTATAGTATTTCATTCCAGAGCTGGCTTTATATTTCTGATGGTTGTTATTGGAAACAGTCAGCAAGCTTGTCAATAGACACAGTTCTAACAGTATCCTACGTTAGATTACTATGCAGTGCAAGGTGATTCGGACAGAAACAGCGCTACTCTTGCACACAGGCTGTGTCTGGTATTGCAGCTGTGCTCCATTTAATTGATTACCGCAATACCATAATTCCTATAGAAATGGCTGGATGTCGCCCCCTCTCCGGTGTCCTCTGTTATTGAGAGGCAGATGAGATAATTGCTTATAAATCACCATAGCAATACCGCGAGATATAAATATTAGCGCATCACCCAGCGACGGGGCAGCAGGCGAGCGTATCCAGCAGGCAACATGATGATATTTGTCTACACGGCCATCCGACCTGCCTGTATCACAGGGTTTTTATTACCGCTCAGGCGTCGGCTATAATAACCACGTTACCATGGTAACAAACACCGCCATTGAAAGCAAATGATGAGCCGAGGATTCACAAGTTGTCACGTTTCTCGGTGCAGACGGCACAGTAGTCAGGCGCCAATATGTGTTCACAGCTCCCACGTTAATTACCAACCGGGGAAAAATGATTTTATTCAGTAACCAAACGAGGCTACAGCATCCAAAATGGTGCCCCATGGTCTCCCACACCCCTCCGCCATCAGGAAATATCTAAATATAACGGGTTGTCCAGGATTAGAAAAACATGGCTTCATTTTCCAAAAACAGCGCCACTCCTGTCCAAGGTTGTGTCTGGTATCGCAGCTCAGCTCCATTGAAGTGACTGGGACTGAGCTGCAATACCACATGTTTCCTGTGGAAAGGAGTGGCGCTATCTTCACCAGAAAGCATCCCTGTTTACCCATGGACAAAACGGACAACCTCTACGTTATGGTGAATTGGCCGCCTTCCAGTTCACGGACACGATATCCTCTTTGTGGGATAAACGTTCCGAAAAGGTTCCTCCCTGTGAACTGGGTATGAAACATGACGCACCATGCATGAGGCTATTAGCAGCAGGTCACTCGTCCAGTTCTCGTAGGAACACAATGCGAGATATTAACGTGCTTGTCCCGTATTTTACTGTTGATGGCCTATCCTCAGGACAGGCAATCGATATCTGATCAGCGAGGGTTCCACATCCGGCACCACCCGCCAATCAGCTACACCCAGACAGAAATGTCGGATTGCTGCGAAACCCAGCATGCAGCTATGTCTCAGACGGGTATGTAAATGATTACAGGTGTCGTCTGATTAGACACTGGGTCTTGCCACAAGAGGGCGCAAAAGTGTATCCCTATATAAAGGCTCTCAGAGGCTACTTTTGCGCAGTGTACCTCTTGGTGAGAGATCGCTAAATGCCTGTACAACGCACTTGACATTTTGGCCAGTTGACAGACTGAGAGAAGCAGGATGGTCATTTCGACGAATTGCCCATCATCTAGGACATTCTGACCTAGCTGTTAGGAGATGTTGGGAGCAGTGGTTACGTGAGGGCACACACATGGGGAACGGGCTCCAGACAGACCACCAGTAGAGGGGATCATGTGATCCGCCGACTAGCACGAGCAGCTCCCACAGTGTTGTTGCCCACCATCCAGACACAGATGCACCTTTATTGCACACCTCTGTCTCTGCCCGGACCATTTCCAGGTACTTAGCAGATAGAAATCTGGTGTCATGGCACTCATTACATATTCTGCCATATACAGCCAACCGTCTGCAGTGGTGTCATGAAGGAGAAACCTGGACTGGAACCATATTGTCTTCAGGAATGAATCCTGGATGTGTTTGGGATCCCATGTCGTCGGGGAAGTCGATGGAGGCCTCGCGGTGAGCGCTTCAATCCTGCCTTTGCTGCGGAGCGACACACTGCCGCCACTGCTGGTGTGGTGATCTGGGGAGCAATCGCACACGACAGTCGGTCACCCCTAGTAGTGATACGAGCAGGGGGGAAAAGGGAACTTAAAGTGGCCCTGGAAAAAAACTAAAAGTGGCCCCATGTTGTAGGTGGGCCCAAGCTGACAGAAGTTGGGTCAACACAAGTAGGCGAGGCCATAACCTGTAGGCAGGAAGAACCGAAGTAGGCAGGACCAGCAATACCATAGTGCAGAACAAAATACCACAATGCAGCACAAATTGCTGCTGAGAGCATTTACCTGGCTGGCGGCCATAAGAAGGACTTGGGTGGCCCCCTGAGCATCGGCCCACCAGGAAATTTCCCTGTAGAGTCTATGGTCAGTCCGCTCCTGGATATGAGGGACACTAACAGCTCAGTGATGTGTGCACGACATCCTGCCACCACAGTGGTTAGAGGAGGTATCTCATCTTGTATCCAGGCTGGAGGCTATATCTCATCTTGTATCCAGGCTGGAGGCTATATCTCATCTTGTATCCAGCCTAGAGGCCTTATCTCATCTTGTATCAAGGCTAGAGGCTGTATCTTCTCCTATATTCAGGCTAGAGGCTGTATCTGATCCTGTATCCAGGGTAGAGACCGTATCTCATCTTGTATCCAGGATAGAGGCCGTATCTTATCCTATATTCAGGCTAGAGGCCGTATCTTATCCTGGATCCAGGCTAGAGGCCATATCTCATCTTGTATCCAGGTTAGAGGCTGTATCTTATCCTGTATCCAGGCTAGAGGCCGTATCCCATCTCGTCTCCAGGCTAGAGGCCGTATCCCATCTCGTCTCCAGGCTGGAGGCCGTATCCCATCTCGTCTCCAGGCTGGAGGCCGTATCCCATCTCGTCTCCAGGCTGGAGGCCGTATCCCATCTCGTCTCCAGGCTGGAGGCCGTATCCCATCTCGTCTCCAGGCTGGAGGCCGTATCCCATCTCGTCTCCAGGCTGGAGGCCGTATCCCATCTCGTCTCCAGGCTGGAGGCCGTATCCCATCTCGTCTCCAGGCTGGAGGCCGTATCCCATCTCGTCTCCAGGCTGGAGGCCGTATCCCATCTCGTCTCCAGGCTGGAGGCCGTATCCCATCTCGTCTCCAGGCTGGAGGCCGTATCCCATCTCGTCTCCAGGCTGGAGGCCGTATCCCATCTCGTCTCCAGGCTGGAGGCCGTATCTCATCTCATCTCGTCTCCAGGCTAGAGGCCGTATCCCGTCTCCAAGCTAAAGGAGGGCCAACAGGGTCCTAGAGCCTCCTTTTAATTGTCCAGTTTCCCCCAGTAAATGTATCCTATTTATTGTAATTTGTAACCCCTCCTATATAACATCATTACATTACTCATAGAAAATCTCATTCCATCCCAACAAATCCCTCTTGGTGCGGGATTTTTATTTTTTTGTCATCGAGTATATTTCAGATCCTCGTCACCAGAACTTCTCTGCTCCATCTTGTGTAGTGGATGAGGCTGTTCCCATTCATTTCATTGGGAGCAGCGCTGCAGTTACCAGCCCCGTCCAGTACATGATGGAACAGTGTAGTTCTGGTGACGAGGGGATCAGTGGGGCGCAGGGTGTTGGACCCCTGGGGATAGGCCATCAATATTAGAATCTTGGACAACCCCTTGAAAAATATGCTAAAAGTCCTTCTCTACCTCCCCCCCCCCCCCTCCCCCAGTGACTCCCCCAGACCGCACTGTTTACAGAAGGGTCAGGTGTACTGCGGATGTCATTTGAACAGAACGCTCTGTAATTCCGATGCTCTGAGTCTGTATATTGAATGAAGGAGTGTCCACCTGTAAAGCACACACAGATAGCGGCTTCGGTGTACACTCATCTGGAGCGAATGGTGGACAGAGGAACACGTGGGAGACTGACGACGGGTTATGTGAGGACCAGGCTAAATATATCCGGAGCCACCACGCCAAAACATAATCCATACAAGTAGTCATAGTACTGGTACAGTTGGACTCTCCACAACGGCACAATAGGTGGCTGCCTACTCCGCCTACCCCTGGCCACAGCCCAGTTCCCACAGTCTTGGAGGTTCACCTTGAGAAAAGCCAAGAACTCTGAATCTCATAGACAAATGGGGTCCATTAGATCTTGTTAGCAGTTCATGAAGGTGGCACATCAAGACCAGGTCTAAAAATATAGGTTTATGGACCTTTGATGGTCTTTGCATCAATTAAAGGGGTTCTCAGCTTTGGACAGTCACTAATTGCTAGAATGGCCCCTTGACAATAAGCTGGTCACAATGTGTCCTCTTTCTGGGACCTCCAGCAATCAGCCTATCTGTAGGGAAATCTGGAAGCAAGTGTTCAGTTTTCCTGCAGCGCCACCACAGGGGGAATGAAGCATTACGCATTGTCCATGCATGTCAATGGGTCTCATGTGTAATGAAGGACAGGATAGGTCCTCCAAAGCCAGAGACCTTCTTTGGCCAAGAGGAGAGGATTCTGAACAGAGGACCCCTCTCTATTAACATTTTCTAATGGAGTAGTTTTAGGTTTTTCTAATGTGGACAACCCTTTTAATTATCAATTCCTTATGGTTTTCATGATCTCTGCTTGCTGTTATCCAGTAGGAGCCTTCATTGCTCAATTGTCATACACAGGTGCAGGCCTTGTAACAGGATACAGATCTGATAACCATTCTGTAAGTGTATCGCAGTCCAATCTAATACTGAGTTCTAGATCTCCTATCTGGTTGCCTGCAAACTCCTCTAAGGCAGGGGTAGGCAACCTCCAGTTGCTGTGAAACTACAACTCACAGCATGCATGCATACTTGCTCTGTCCTTCTCAGAACTTCCATAGAAATGAATAGAGCATGTTGGGAATTGTAGTTTCACTACAACAGCTGGAGTCCCGAAGGTTGCGGACCCCTGCTCTAGGGGGATCTCAGGAGCTTACTGTGTACTGTTTTTATTATTGAATTCAATGCGTGAACAGTATGCAGTGAGCTCCCTCTAGTGGTGGTGAAGAACCGAATTTTATCATTTATCTGTTTTTATGTGGAGGGTTTGTAGCTCTATACCAGAAAAATAGAGCACTGATCCTATATACATATATCAAGAAATGAAAGGGGTATTCGGGAGCTCATGATAGGCTATCAATATCTGACTGGTGGGGGTCCGAATCCCATCACCGCCTCCAATCAGCTGTTTGAGAGGCCGCAGGACTCCATTGGATAGCAGCTGTTTTTGGTATTGCAGCTCAGGCTCCTTCACTTGAATGGGGCTGAACTGTGCCTAGGCCAAGTGACCGATGAGCATGAAGTCGCTGGCCTAGGAAAAGAAGCTGCAGCGCTCATCGTAGGGTTGCAGCCTCATTAAACAGCTGATCGGCGGTGGTGCAGTTAGTTGGACCCCCACCGATTAGATATGGATGACCCGTCCTGAGGATAGACCATCAATATCCAACCCCTTTAATCAGCACAGAATCCTGCACCAGTTGTGTTCAGAGTGGACATTCCCTTTAAATCAAAAGTGACCTCATCAAATATTGCTGTTCTCATGCCTGCGTCACCGCGTGTGAATTCTTCTACTTCCATATTTGGTGCTCCGTCCGCTCGTAATCATTAGAGTGTTTGCTGAGCGTTAATACACATATGATCTCACTGTGACTTTGGCTTCCTGGCAGCCGGTGACTCTGACTAATATTCAGGAACTCATAACCCTCCTTGTGTTCTGCACCTCACCGGTCAGGGCTAACGCATTTCATTTCCCGCATAGAACATTATTATTGGTACCAATGTGATTGTCTAAGGGCCCTAAAAAATGATGGTCTGTCCACTTCTTCTTTTATATTGAAGGCCTATCCTCAGAGGAGAGTCCAACACCCCGCACCCCTTCACGATCAGCTAGTTTGGCGCTAGAACTACAGCTCCATCCATCGTGTAGTGGCCGGAGCTGGTTACTGCAGCGCTGCTCCCATTGAAGTGAATAGGAGATGCTCCTCCCACTACAAGATGGAAAGAGTTATGTCTTCTCGGCATCAGATCTACTGCCGAACAGCTGAGTGTCGGAGGTGTGGTACGTCGGACCCCCTCCAAACAGAGGATAGGCCGTCAATATTAAAGGGAACCTGTCGTCAACTTTCTGCTGCCCATACTAACGGCAGAATAAAGTAGAGACAGGTTCGATGATTTCAGCGGTCGGTCATTTAAAAGTAAGTGGTTACCGAGAACCAACATCACAATCATTGCAGCCCAGGCCTGGAAAAGAGTCACGGCCACTTGAGAAGAGTCATGAATTCCTGCTCTCCTGCTGATGACTGACCGTCTTCTACCTAGTTTTTTCCCTTTTCTCTCTAGGAGAGACCTGCCAGTCATCAGCAGATGGGAGGGGAGAGCAGGAGATTCTAATAACCAGGACTCTTCTCAAGTAGATTTGACTCTTTTCGAGGCCTGGGCTGCAATGATTATGATGCTGGTTCTCGGCAACCACTTACTTTTAACTCATGAGTGACACACCGCTGAAATCAGCATTTCTGTCACTACTTTATGCTGCCCCCAGTGAGATCAGCATACAGTTGATGACAGGTTCCCTTTAAAGGAGTAGACAATCCCTTTAATTTCAAAGATAATATTAGGCAAGTTTTTTCTGAGTAACTCTCTGTAATGATAGTGGGCACAGAAGTTATACTGAATGCCCACCATGGTGTCATTGAGCATTAGGGTAAGGGTTAATTTAATTCATATTTATCCCATTTTCCCGCCTTTTGTATTTTAATGACTGCTCCTTTTTACATTTTCTGAGGTGATTCTAATTGATGAATCTGATTGGTGCCTGGTTGCCTACCTGTTGCTGAGGTACCTGTTTTCTGCCTGTTCCTGATTGGAGATTGAGAATTCTGGGGCGGGAAAATTGAATATTTAAGGAAGGTCGCATCAGGTCCGGAGCTTGTCCGCCGCGGAGCCTGGAAGAAGAGGACGTCGTCACGCCCGCCCTCCCATTATTTAAAAAAATAATAAAAATAGGAAGTCGTGGTCTGATATTGAAGGGGGGTTAGTCACCCAGCTTTGCTGGGGGGACAATTGTGGACTCAATGAATTTTAAATGAGTATTTATTTATTGGTTATTTATTTAATTATTATGATGATTTTATCAGCAATATTATATTTATGTAACCCTTAATAAAAGACCACGGCCAATTACTACCACCATTTTGGTTTTGTGTTTATTTTAACCAGTATAGGAGTTAAGTTTAGTTATTCAGTGCAAGTAATTGCTCATATGGCACCATGTCTGGGAACACTCTGGAGGGCATCTTAAAGAAGTTGTCCGGTTGGAGGAAATTTTATTTATTTACTTAAAAAAATAAATTCTATATATATATATATATATATATATATATATATATATATATATATATATATATAGTGAGGCAGTGGAGCTGCCAGAGGGCCATATGACGGCCATTGAAATGGTGTATCTCACCCAGAGGAGCCTGGGTGAGAACAGGAAAGGCTGGGGAAATAGGTTTTTCCCACTGTCTGCAGCAGCTAGGCCGGTAATTGAGAGAATTAGCAGCCAGCTGAGGAGCTCAGGTAAATGTGGGCTGAGCATCTCAATCAGGGCTCCCAGTCTGGGGAAGGAGCAGGTTGCGCCAAGGCCTGTGGGAGCCGGGACCCTCTGACCCTGTGTGGGGTAAGCACGGTGCTGTGTTTTGGGGAGCTGGGTGGTAGCCCCAGATCCCGATAGAGAGGGGGAACTACTGTATAGTCAGTGGCCAGACGGCCTATGATTTATGTTTGGTCTGCTGTTTAATATGACAATAAAGCTGCTGGTCGTGGCCAGTTTGCACCCAAATCTGTAGTGTTGGGAAAGGCATCTTGTGGTGTGCCAACCGTCTAAGTGGAGAAGACGGCGATCCTGAAATGCTAAGTGACCCCGAGATGTCACAATATATACTCACCAATCCCCTGCAGCTCCCGTTCCGACATATCCTGCTGGTCTCTACTTCTGCTGCCTCTTGACATAGGAAATAGACCACTTGGCCAATCACTGGTCACTGCAGAGACCCGCCCCTGCATGTGATTGGCTGAGCTGTCATTTCCTGTTTGTCAGCAGGAAGTAAAGACCAGCATAGATCCAAGAAGTGCAGGAGTGGGAGCGGTGAGAGTATCGCTTCTTTGAGTATCACTTTTTATTCCATTCTGAAGCTTTTTTTTCCCTTTTTTTTTTTTTTATTCTTTTTGGGACAACCCCTTTAAAACTTTGCCTTGAATTACGTCAAGAGAGGACATTCACCATTATCACCAATTAAAACTATCTGCTCATGACAGTCGCAAGGTCACTTTTCACCTTCATCGCAGTTGCGTCACCTGTACGGTATTTCACTCTGTGCTCCAGAGCTGCGCTTCTCTGTGTGACTGAAGGATGTTCAACCAAATCAGCCATGTCTTTAGTCACCTGGTCGCCAAGCATGCCCACAAGAACCTATGCCCCTCATCCCAATTCCTTTTGCACTCAAATTTGGCCCAATTTTTGCCTTTGCATGGCCTTACCCTTATGGGCCCCATATACCCCAAAACTAGCAATTCCACCATTCACGTGGATGGAAGTCACTGGCGCAGAGGTGTTCTATTGACACCCTGGGGGTGTAGTTGTACTGAGGTTGTAGGGCGGTTTTTGCTCTTGTTACACGATTCTTCCCTTGTCCCTAGTGGAATAGAAGCAGGAATTACAATATGGCTCCAGTGTTATTTAGTGAGGGCAAACATTCTGTACGTACTGTTCTCAGTGTCCTCATCCACATCATTGTCGTGTTATATCCAGAGCCAGTAAGTGTGGAACACAAAAAGCTATTCTAGGCAGCTTTCTAATAATTATCCTGAGTCTGAGGAACAGAATGCCAGAAGTGCAGTAAAGACTGACACACAGCAAGGGAGAATTAAGTTGGCTGGACAATATCTTCCCATATATTCTATTAGGATAAATTAAGTTATTTGGGGGGGGGGGGGGGGGGGGTCTAATCAGGACTCCCTGGTATTAGCCCGAGAGAAAAGAGTCACAACGGACTACACGGACACATTGGTGAAAATGAGCAGTCAGCCAGTGACTGTGACTAACTGGATTGAAGATCTCTGCTTGCTGTTAGGGAATGGAAACTCATCCCAAGGCTACATGCACACGTTCAGGATTCATGTGCGGAGAATCCGCACTGAAATCCGCAGGTGTTCACAGGCAAATCCGTGCGGTCAATCCGCATTAATTGGTGCGGATTTGCATGCGGATTTGCGTGCGGATTTTACTAAGTGAATGAAGAAAATCCGGTCAGGAAAAAAAAAATTTATTGACATGTCGCGGATTTTAAAATCCGCACCGCAGGTCAAAATCCGCGCGGAAAAAATCTGCATCGTGTGCATTGAGAATTTCAAATTCTCATAGAATACAATGTACATGACCTACGGTGCGGATTTTCCGCACGCAAATCCGCACGCAATCCTGATCGTGTGCAGGGGGCCTTAGGGTCCATTCACACATCCACAATTTCGTTCCGCATTTTGCACAACAGAATTGCGGACCCATTCATTTCTATGGGGCAGCACGATGTGCTCCCCGGATCCAGAATTGCTGACCCGCACTTCCGGGTCCACAATTCCATTCCCCAAAAAAATTGAACAAGTCCTATTGTCCGCAATTGCGGACAAGAATAGGAATTTTCTATTAGTGCCGGCGAAGTGCCGTCCCCAAAATGTGGAACGCACATCGCCGATGTCCGTGTTTTGCGGATCCGCAAAACACACACGGACGTGTGAGTGAACCCGTAGGCTACATGCACACGACCGTATGTGTTTTATCCGTATGCCATCCGTTTTTTTTTTTTTTTTGTGTTTTTTTTTTGCGGATCTATTGTAACAATGCCTAAAACTGACAAGAATAGGACATGTTCTATATTTTTTTTTTGCAGGGCTATGGAACGGACATACAGATGCGGACAGCAATTAAATGAATGGGTCCGCGTCCTATCCGCAAAAAAATTGAATTGACACGGAAAAAAACAACGTTCGTGTGCAGGTAGCCTTAGACTTGAATGCACTGTAAGGAACCATGCACAAGCTACTATATCGGCTGCACATGGTTCACAGGGGGGGGGAGGGGGGGGTTAGGATATATGCACAAGTGTTTTTATTCACTGACAGCATGCGCAGATTTTGAAATGGTTAAGGAAAAGTGTTGATCATGAAGACGCAGCATTTGCTGCTTCTAAGGGTGGAAAGTGAGTGTATCCCTTCTCCCAGAGAATCCGTATGTGAGAGATGGTGGAAACCCCTATCCCCATAGGAGGGTGCACCCTCATAGTCTGGTTTTCCCCCTATCTGGGCCTGACCCCTGGAACCCCCCCCCCCCCCAATTATGAGATTGGGGATTCCTGTGCCCCCCCCCCCATATGAAAGAAGCGACAGGGTGCATGCTCCATTCATATGGGGGCCTCCATTCTCGTGATTAGTGGGGGTTCCGGGGTCGGAATCCCTCCTCAATAGAGGATGTACCCTATAATCTGTGGCTGCGAGGGCATTTTCTTACATTCACTTCTCTGCATCCAAATGGGTGAAAATAACGAGAAAATTAAACTCTGCACACAAGCTGGACATTTTTTTTTGTTAAATTCACATTGTTTATTGATTGATCATCAAACTGTACATTCTTTGATGCCATTGGTGGATGATCGGCAAAGTGCAAGCACCCCCCCCCCCCCTCCCAATCATCAATACAATGGATGACATTACACGGCAAAGAAAAAATAAAAATAAAACAATAACAAAAATCAGCGTTGCCCTTTAAACCGCCCCGATAAGGGAACGTGCTTGGCTCATTACATTCTGTCCTATAAAAAGCTTCGGGCTGGGCCCACACTGTGCAAATATTTTCAGTCCACACAGGATCATTGATTCCCAGGCGTACTACGGTATGTGGCCGAAACGTGGTCGAAACACAAGCAACACAATCAGGGGCTTAGCTATAGGGGGGGCAGAGGCCGCCTAGGTCCTATAGGGGGGCTCCCAAAGAGTCTTTGACGTATAGGTGACATATGATATACATAGGGGGCCTGATAAAGATTTTGCAGGCGCTTTAAGGTACCCCTCCCCAGAACACTTGTAAAATACAATGACATACCTATAGTAAAACAAAAAAAAAATATTTTTTTTTACATAAAAAAAATTATAATAATCAGCAGCAAAATTTGATCCAAGTCATCAATGCCTAAAAACTTTCCTACTGTATCCACCACTTCGCCAGCACCTATAGGCCATATGCACACTAGATTTTACCCATTTCAACTTTTTTTTGAACATTTTTTTATGGCAAATAGCATAGAACAAATGATCGCATTGACCTCTATGGTGATCAAAGTTGGTATTGCGTTACGGATATTACCCCCTCCCATAATATTCACAAATCTACATAGTGTGCACAAGACCTAAAGGCAACCAGTAACCAACCGTAGGACTATAAGTCCCAGCAGCACAGATCAGATTCTGGTTAGCACAATGTACAGGGACTTTGGGTCCCGCAAACGCCAAAGAGCCACACTTGGCGACCTATGGCTCAGAAGAGGCGACATGACTTGCGTTCCTCAGGAGCGCCCAGCCTCTCCTAAATTTTCCATCTCCGTCAGTTCAGGGGACCAGGGTTCCTCTAAGACAAGATACAACTCTGCTGCTTCCGGCGAGGCTGTTTCTTCCTGGGTTCTGGTTGTGCGCTGGCTCGGCGCCGCTCTAAGGCAGGGCTCAGTAAGCACGGGAGGTTAACCCTTCGCAGCAGTTCCTCAAACACCTCCTGGACTTTTTGGTTGAGCTTGGCTGAGGTCTCCACGTAGCCGCTGTCCCATTCCAGTTCTGCAGTAGCAGCAGCCTGTAGTGCCATGAGCTGTCCTGTCTGAGACTCCACGCCGGGGAACAAGTCCGTCTTATTTCCAATGACCACGATGGGCACGTCGGTCTCCCCCTTGATCCGGTGGATCTCTTCCCTTAGTCTTTCCACCTCTTGGAAGGACTCTAGGTCTGCCAGCGAGAAGACCAAGGCAAAGGCGTCTCCTTGCTGGATACGCAGCTTCTGCATGGCTGGGAAGGAGTAGCTGCCGCTGGTGTCCACGATTTCGATACGTAACTGGAGGGCATTTGGCTCCGGGTCCAAGCAGTAGACCTCCTCCACCGTGCACTGGTGTCTTGGCTCGAAGCGGTCATATAACAACTGCTGGATCAAGGCTGTTTTGCCCACGCCGGCAGCTCCCATGAAGACCAGGCGAACTGTCCCATTGGATTGCACCGAGATGGACATGGTGATGTCTCCTTGGAGTTGAGTCGCTAGAGGAAAACTGTGGAGCTGATGTGCTGCAGAGGTGACCTGTACACTTCTGTATCAGATGAGAAGCTCTGCACGCCTCGGCTCCTCAGTCACTAATAGTCCTCACACCCACAGCTCACAACCTGCACCTTCTCATCTGCAACTCCTACTTTTATGCTGCAGTCCTCACAGCTCCAGCCAATCAGCCGCCACCGTCATGGAGGGGGAAGGGGGGGTGGCTGAAGCCATGTGCCAAGATAATTAGACTTTTTTTTCCCTACACAATACACGTGTCTTCAGTGTTCAATGCAACTTATCCAAGAGAGAGAGGAAGGGGGAGGTGCAGGCTGCAAATCTAAAGATTCTAGAAGGGACCGAGGAGCCGTCCCGTCTAATACTATAAGGCAGGGGGGCACAACCTTTTCTGGTTGGGGGCCATATTGTCAGCCTGAACCAATTCCAAGGGCCGAAAATAAAACTTAAAGGGGTATTACCAACTAAAATACTGTATTTTGGGCATATTTAACATACAGTATATACTACAAATGTCTAGTTACAGTTCTAGGACTCCCATCTAATAGGAGAATACATGAAAGAAGCCATAAGACATAGACCTACATGTCTTTTACCAGATGTTTGGGGGCCGCACAGAATGGTATTGAGGGCCGCAGGTTGTGCACCCCTGCTATAAGGGGTGCAGAGGTAGAAGCTCCACCCAAGACCTGGTGCCTGCCACGTGAGAAGATACCAGTGTTATGAATGGCACAATAGATAGATATGAGATAGACATTAGATAGATAGATAGATAGATATGACATAGATAGACATTAGAAAGATGATAGATAGATAGATACAGTAAGGAACAGAAGTATTTGAACACCCTGCGATTTTGCAAGTTCTCCCACTTAGAAATCATGGAGGGGTCTGACATTCACATTGTAGGTGCATTCCCACTCTGAGAGACAGAATAAATTAAAAAGAAAATCAGGAAATCACATTGTATGATTTTTTAATAATTTCTTTGTCTTGCACTGCTGAACATAAGGATTTGAACACATGAGAAACAGCAAGAATTCTGGCTCTCAAAGACCTGTTACTGCGCCTTTAAAAAGTCCACCTCTACTCCACTCATTAATCTAACTTAGTAGCACCTGTCTGAGCTCTTTAAAGACACCTGTCCACCCCACAGTCAGTCAGACGCCAACTACTACCATGGGCAAGACCAAAGAGCTGTCAAAAGATACCAGAGACAAAATTGTGGACCTCCACAAGGCTGGAAAGAGCTACGGGGCAATTGCCAAGCAGCTTGGTGAAAATAGATCAACTGTTGGAGCAATTGTTAGAAAATGGAAGAGGCTAAAGACGACTGTCAGTCTCCCTCGGACTGGGGCTCCATGCAAGATCTCACCTCGTGGGGTATCACTGATGATAAGTAAGGTGAGGAATCAGCCCAGAACTACAAGGAAGGAGCTGGTCAATGACATGAAAAGAGCTGGGACCACAGTTCCAAAGGTCACTGTCGGTAGAACCCTATGCCATCATGGTTTCAAATCATGCATTGCACGGAAGGTTCCCCTGCTCAAGTCATCACATGTCCAGGCCCGTCTGAAGTTTGCCAATGACCATCTGGATGATCCAGAGGAGGCCGGGGAGCAAGTCATGTGGTCAGATGAGACCAAAGTAGAACTTTATGGTCTAAACTTCACTCGTCGTGTTTGGAGGAAAAAGGACGAGTTGCATCCCAAGAACACCATCCCTACTGTGAAGCATGGGGGGGGGGGGGGGGGAACATCTTGCTTTGGGGGTGTTTTTCTGAGAAGGGGACAGGACGACTGCACTGTATTAAGGAGAGGATGAATGGGGTCATTTATTGTGAGATTTTGAGCAACAACCTCCTTCCCTCAGTCAGAGCATTGAAGATGGGTCGTGGCTGGGTCTTCCAACATGACAATGAACCGAAGCACACAGCCAGGATAACCAAGGAGCGGCTCCGTAAGAAGCATATCAAGGTTCTGGAGTGGCCTAGCCTGTCTCCAGACCTAAATCCAATAAAACATCTTTGGAGGGAGCTGAAACTCCATGTTGCTCAGCGACAGCCCAGAAACCGGACAGATCCTAGAGGAGATCTGTGTGGAGGAGTCGGCCACAATCCCTGTTGCAG
>NC_058087.1:178762209-178856666 GCF_014858855.1 Bufo gargarizans | reverse complement strand
CCCGTCCTTTCATCTTTCCTCATCCATATTTATCAAGCAGCAAATATCCCGACTGTAGAAGGAGTAGATAGAAATAAATAAGACGTTGCGTCTTTGCATTTGCCTTCTCTATCAGCAGATTTCGGCGCCGGAGGTGAGATTGCAGGCTGGGAATTAGTCTGTCAGCGCTGTCAATGTGTATTCCAGTCAGGCACACAGTCAGTGACAATAGGCTGTGAGCACACAGGGGACGGCGCAGGGACCTTCTCCAGCTCCTGTTCTACCTCCTCTCCCTGTTCTACAGAAACGACCTTATGTGACTTCCAGTCCTGTTAATTAGCGAACACATATAATAATCAAGAAAATATACATATATATCGTTGTGTGTTACATGCAGATTTCTGCAGCAGAAATTGACCTACTGTGGATGTAGAATTTACACTGTGGATTATAATTTTTTTTGCTTCCATAGGTTCCCCAGGTGTTGACCTCTATCACTGGCAGAGCTGCTAAGACCCAGCAGCTCCACCCTACCTGGTGGGCATCAGAGGTAGGGGCATTGGCCTTGCCATTATTAAATGCACATTTCTACACTATGTAGGTTAGGGATGAGCGAACTTGTATTTTCAGGTTCGGCGTACAAGGTTCGGGTTATCTAAGATTCCGTTATGGATTCTGACAAGTTATGGTCTGTGGTAGTGGAATCCATAACAAAATTCTTAGGGTACTTTCGAGCTTGCGGCAGAGGATTCCAGCAGGCCGTTCCATCGCCGGAACTGCCTGCCGGATCCGTCAAAACGTATGCAAACCGATGGCATTTGTCAGACGGATCAGGACCCTGATCCGTCTGACAAATGCATTAAAATGCTGGATCCGTCTGTCCGGTGTCATCCGGAAAAACGGATCCGGCATTTATTTTTTAAGAGCATACGCAGACCACAAAAACGTATCCATTCTGCCGGAACACTCAGGGCCGGATCCGGCATTAATGCATTTCAATGGGAAAAAAATGTGTTCCGGAATTTTGGACGGAGATAAAACCGCAGCATTATCTCCATCCTGAAATGTCAAAAAGACTGAACTGAAGACATCCTGATGCATCCTGAACGGATTTCTCTCCATTCAGAATGCATTAGGATAAAACTGATCAGTTCTTTTCCGGTATAGAGCCCCTAGGACGGAACTCAATGCCGGAAAAGATAACCCGAACCTTGTACGCCAAACTTGAAAACACAAGTTCGCAGAACACTAAGAGGGGGTTTTGAATCACTCCTATCATCTCCATAGGGTCCGGGCTCATGGACAAGACCGTATTTCGCAACAGTGCCTGATCCAAATTTTTTGCGGAATGTGCACGGACCCATTCATTTCTACTGGTCGACAGAAAAACAAATAAAAAAACATCTTTGTGCGGTCCGCATCCATATGTCCATCCTGCAAATTCTAGTACATGTCCTATTCTTGTCCATATCGCAGATGAGACTAGTAATGTCTAGTGACAGGAGTCAGAAAAATGCGGAGTGCACACGGAAGATATCTGTATATTGCGGACCGAAATACGGGCACGGTCTTGTGCATGAGGCCTCTTTTAGAGACCGTCAGAAACCCGACCTGCACCAGACATTCTCTAAAAGAGCGACGCCATAAGATGTCATTGCAGAGTTACCACCTGTGTTGCCTGTCATCAGTGAGATTGAGAGGTTACTAAAGGGTTAAAGGGGTATTCAGAAAAACCTTCGTATGCAGAGTTATGGAATTAGCCTGCTCAGATGACCTCCATTTCTGAAGGGCCACCCTGGACCGCCGAGAGCTAAGAGTGTATGGCTGAGATCGGAATATTTCCATCTGCCCCATTAGAGCCTATAGACATCAAAGAGGGGGAGGCCCAGCAAAGAGCGGCTTTCGCTGTCACGGACCAGTGCTCTCCATGTATTGCGGCTGGCATGTAACGCTACCAATACATGGCTGGCAGCAGCCTAAAGCCTTGGGGGACCTTCACTCGCGGCAGATTTTGTGGCAGAAAATTCGCGACTGAAAATCAGTTCCGTTAATTTGAATGGGGCAGCGAGCACATAGATTTCTGCAAGCTCCATTAACGCGAATGGAACTGATTTTCAGTTTCTTTCACAATTTCCTGCCACAAAATCTGCCGCGTGTGAAGGCGCCCTTATGCCTCATTCACACGTCAGTGCTCGGTCAGTGATTTCCATCAGTGATTGTGAGCAGAAACCAGGATTGGAGCCTCCACAGACATAAGGTATAAGGGAAAGATCTGCACCTGTTATGTGTTTAGAGCCGCACCTGCTTGTGGCTCAAAATCACTGATGAAAATCTGATCACACGGGCCGGACAAGATGCGGGAAAATGCGCAAATTTTCCACGCGAGTGCAAAGTGTCTTAATGCGTTTTGCACGTTCGTGAGAAAAATTGGCATGTTTGGTCTCCAGAGCCGAACCCAGACTTCTTCACAGAAGTTCGGGTTTGGGTTAGGCGTTAGGTGATTTTATTATTTTCCCTTATAACATGTGATGGACCATGTGATGAGTGCAGTGACGCCACCAAAGGCCCTTTAGCCAGGTCCTTAAGAAAGTAGAAAGAAGAGGAGATACGCTACGCGACCAAGTGGATGAGGTGAGTTAAATTTGTTTATTATTTTTAACCCCTCAATGGACATTTTACTAAGCATTTTGTATTAAGAAAGCTATTATTTTCCATTATAACCATGTCTCCTAGCAACCATGCGTGAAAATCGCACCGCATCTGCACTTGCTTGCGGATGCTTGCGATTTTCACGCAACCCCATTCACTTCTATGGGGCCTGCGTTGCGTAAAAAACACACAATATAGAGCTTGTTGCGATTTTCATGCAACACACAAGTGATGCATGAAAATCACCGCTCATCTGAACAGCCCCATTAAAGTAAATGGGTCCGGATTCAGTGCGGGTGCAATGCGTTCACCTCACGCATTGCACCCGCGCGGAATTCTTGCCCGTGTGAAAGGGGCCTAATGGGATCAAAGTCCTTCTACAAGATCAACCCCCTGAACGGAAACCTAACAGATCCCATTATAGTCTGAGGTCTGTAGGCTCCGTTCGGCTTAGTAAGGCTACTTTCACACTAGTGGTTTTTGCGGATTCGTCATGGATCTGCAAAAACGCTTCCATTACCATAATACAACCGCCTACATCCGTCATGAACGGATCCGGTTGTATTATGTCTTCTATAGCCATGACGGATCAGTCTTGAACACCATTGAAAGTCAATGGAGGACGGATCCGTTTTCTGTTGTGCCAGATTGTGTCAGAGAAAATGGATCCGTCCTCCATTGACTTACATTGTGTGTTCGGACGGATCCATTTGGCTCCGCTTCGTCAGGCGGACAGCAAAACGCTGCAAGCAGCCTCCAGAGCAGAATGGAGACTGATCGGAGGCAAACTGATGCATTCTAAGCGGATCCTTTTCCATTCAGAATGCATTGGGGCTAAACTGATCTGTTTTGGACCGCGTGTGAGAGCCCTGAACGGATCTCAGAAACGGAAAGCCAAAACGCCAGTATGAAAGTAGCTTAATGTTACGAATCCGACCTATAACAGAGCAGACGAACAGAAAGGCGAGCGCAGATGTGAACTTAGCCTAAAACCTACAGGACTAGTTTTCTTTTCGTCTTTTCTCTGCCTGTTGAGCTGTGTGATTGCACTCAGTGAGTCTGTACGTAAAATCGTTCATTTCTCCCGGAGTTCACCTGCGATGAGATGAGAGGGGAGCGCTGTGAGGTCGCAGCCTTGGGCGCTCCCTGTTCTCCTGTCACATTACATATAAATACTGTGTTTTCTCGCTTGATTACATTAAGTATTCTCCAAGAGAAACTCCTTTCACTTGCTCTTTGTGAATGCATTGTGGGTTGTAACGTCCTTGAAAACCTCACTTTTTTTTTCTTTTTTCTTTTACTCTTTGAAGCCTGCAGAACTGAGACGTCCATTGTGTGCCGTACCGCAGGAAACCAAAGACTGAAGCGTACAGTGACAGTCCTAAAAAGACCAGGGTCAGGCTGCATTCACACTTCTGTCTTTAGATAGGCATGATTAATTTATATATATTTTTTTAACTTTTTTCCCTACAATCTATTTTTCCTTTTTCTTTTTTTTTTTATGGAGAGAAATGAAGAGCCTCTCACCCCAAAAGACCTTTTTTTAGAACATTTTTAACAAACCTAGCGTATATATGGATTACTTGGACTCCATTCCTTTGAATGCCCTCCATTTAATGCTACATTTCCCCTGTAGTGGCCGCTGCATTAAGATCGACTTCCATGTCAAAAGAGATCATCATTATGACCCAACCCCTTTAAAGGGCATCTGTCAGCAGATTTGTCCCTATGACACTGGCTGACCTGTTACATGTGCGCTCGGCAGCTGAAGGCATCTGTGTTGGTCCCATGTTCATATTTGCCTGCATTGCTGAGAAAAATGAAGTTTTGATATATGCAAATGAGCCTCTAGGAGCAACGGGGGCGTTGTCATTACACCTAGAGACTCTGCTCTCTCTGCAACTGCTGCGTCCTCTGCACTTTGACAGGGCCAGGCAGTGAAAACGGCATCACACCTGGTCCTGTCAATCAAAGTGCAGAGGGTGCAGCAGTTGCAGAGAGAGCAGAGCATCTAGGTGTAATGGTAACGCCCCCGTTGCTCCTAGAGGCTCATTTGCATACATTAAAACATCATTTTTCTCAGCAGTGCGGACACATAAGAACATGGGACCAACACAGACGCCTTCAGCTGCCAAGCTCACATGTAACAGGTCAGACAGTGTCATAGGTACAAAACTGCTGACAGATGCCCTTTAAGATGTGACAATTCCCCTGTTTGCCACAAAGGAAGCAGTTGTTATACAGACCATGAGATTGATCAGGATTAGAAAAACATGGCAGAATTTTTTGAAAAACATTGCCACACCAGTTCACAGGCCGTTCGTTGTATTGCAGCTCTTGCCCATTCACTTCAACAGAGCTAAAATTGCAATACCAGACATAACACATGGTGTGGAAGAAAGTAGCCATGTTTTTCTAATTCTGAATAGTCCAGGCTTTTAGGCCACGCTTCCTTTACCGCTAAGCCATGCCGAGGACGGCAAAAAAAACCTGAGATGCGACACAAATTCTAGACAAAATTGAGGCGCAGATTAAATAGTGAATCCCATAAGATCCTATAGAAATATTATAGTATTCACTGATCAGCCACTCTCTTGAAGTGAATAACATGCCAAGGCTCATTGACTTGCATGGGAAATGAAGGCTCAGCCCATTTGGTACGATTCCACAGAAGAGCTACTGTAGAGAAAATTGCTGAAAAAGTTTCTGCTGGTTATGATAGAAAGGGATATACACAGAAGACATCGCTGCTTACTGCATACACAGTAAGGGGCCTTGCACACGACCATGTGCCCTCCGAGACATATGGTCCGTGAGCGGGCCATATGTCCCGAAGCAGCATTTATCATGATGCTGTGCATGTTGGGCCGCCCGCGGGACTATTGTCCTGCACTCATAAAATCATATGAGTGGGGGACAATAACCCCGCGGGCGGCCCAACGTCCACAGCATCATTGCTGCTCCAGGACATATGGCCCGCTCACGGGCCGTATGTCTCGGAGGGCATACAGTCGTGTGCAAGAGCCCTAAGGCTGGGTTAAATGTGTGCAAAAAACATATACGTTAAATAGATACCTAAGACGGATGCCATACAGGAGTTCCACCGTAAAAAATGTATATCTTAGCGTATAACGTTTTCTTACGAACTCTGCAGTATAGAAAAGCGTAGTATACTGCGATCCTTTTCTTCCCAAACATATATGTTAAAGATAGGACAAATGTATGACGTGAACCCAGCCTTACAGGTAGAAGGTTTAAGGCCCCATTCACACGTCCGCAATTTCGTTCCACATTTTGCGGAACGGAATTGCGGACCCATTCATTTCTATTACTGGTCAGTGGCCCACGTAAAAGGGCTGCATGCACATGGAGACCGCGCATGTCCCTAGTATGGATCCATATGTCCTCTGTGTGCTGCTGTACAACCTAGGCGGTGGATACCGCATGTGCAGGTTACCCTCTCGTAGAAGCAACACAGTATGGCGACATTTTTTAGCACTATATGAGGCAAAACCTAGCATGACAAAAGCTGATTATATCCTGTGGCCTTTCACTAAGGCTTTAGGAGGCCGGGCTCACGCGTGAGGATTTAACACCGTCGCTGCTGTATACTACAAATGGGAAGAATTGAAACCCCAGGAAAGTCTGCAGCGAAGTTAGGAGTACAAAAATACCATTATACAGTCACCCAGATTCTAATTTTGTGAGTCAGGGTCTCTCATGCCATCATGTTAAAAAAATAACTGTGTAATTTGTAAGGAGACGATGGGCGCACAGAAAGCACTATGTATGTACGACAGTATGTCATAGTGTCACCCACACAGCAAAACAGGTGCCGGCCGCATCCGTTCACCTATCACATAGACTAGTTCAGGAGCAGAGTATAGGAATGGAGTCATGCTCTGCCTTCCAGTGCACCGCCTCTTCTCCGCTGCCAAATGTGGCTCCGGCTGTTTGCTGCGGACTTTGGTCTGCGTGCACTGATATATGTGCCGAGCTGGTAGCTTGGACGGGTTTAACTCACACTACAACAGTGTGCCCCCGCCAAATGTCACAACCACTGTGCCCCCGCTGCTTCTTTCATCACAGCCCCAGTCATACCGCTGAGCTCCTGCTGGCATAATGTGTCTGGAAAGCGGGCAACTGGAATATAATAATATACATTAGGCATATCCTAGGAAAGCTGGGTGACAAGCTATATCTGCCATAGGGGCTGTCACCCAGCAAGGATGAGCCCCAAGTAAAGGGGTATTCCCTTCTGTCTTATAAAGTGAAGGTATATCGGCAGGCTGCGCCATCACTTTATGATCGATGGAGGTGCAACCTCTGAGAATGAAGGGGCTGCACAGATTGGTTTAGGGGTATATGCACACTGCAGTCTAGTTAATACAGAGTTTTGCAGCATTTCCGCACCAAATCAACACAAAAATCCTCATGTGTTTAGGCCGCTTTCACATGTCCGTGATGACATCTGTGACAACATGGCCAGCGGTTCATTCACGAAGAGGTCCATGAAGGCGTTTGGTCTGCTTTTTTGCTCTCCGTACGTCATTCGTATTCCACCTACACTGCTAGGCAGAAAATTTATCTCCTATCAATTGTCCATAAAAACCACAAACCAAACATGGACACTGGCCGTCTTGTGTCAGCGGTTTACACTAAGCTATAGAATATGCTGTGCATGAGGGATCTGCATGCTTTCGTTGTGCCACCATGGACTCGATGGATGCATGAGCGGTCCGTGAAGACAGCGATTCACTGATGTGTAAAAGGGGCCTTACTTGCGGATTCTGACATGGATTTGCCCCAGATCTCACCCTCTGCACTGAAAATCCACACAAACAATTGACATGCTGCGGATTTTAAAATCAACACCACTGGTCAATTTCAACACAACGTACATCTTAGGGTCCATTCACACGTCCGCAAAATGGGTCCACATCCGTTCCGCAATTTTGCGGACCCATTCATTTTCAATGGGGCAGGAATGTGCTGTCCGCATCCGCACTTCCGGATCTGCACTTCCGTTCCACAAAAAAATAGAACATGTCCTATTCTTGTCGGCCTTGCGGACAAGAAAAGGCATTTTCTATGAGAGTGCCGGCGATTTGCGGTCCGCAAAATGCGGAACGCACATTGCCGGTGTCCCATGTTTTGCGGATCCGCAAAACACATACGGACGTGTGAATGGACCCTTAGGGTCTCTCACCATTTTAGGCTGGGTTCACATAACGTTTTATGCCTTCACTTGACGCATACGTTACAAAAAAAAGATACAAAAACGCAGCACACCATGTTCTTGTATCCTGCACAGTCCGGTAAAAAAAAAGTTCACAATGAAACTCTATGGTGAACGGATGCCACTGTATGGCATCAGTCTGAGGCATCCGTTTAACGTGTATGTTATAAGGATGGGAAAAAACGTGACGTGAACCCAGCCTTAGCTGATACTGTATTGCGCTGTGGATTGTTCTCACGAAAATCAGTGTGGAAAAGCCACACGTAATATGCATCACGTGCAAATACTGTACGCTTAGGGTATGTTCATATGGCGTAATTTGACGCTGTCAGAATCCACCAGATATATCAAAGCATTTTCTGCTGCGGTTGTAAAGTGTAGAGGCTGCTGACCTGCTCACGGCCCAGCACCATTGAAATGGACAGCCACCACGGCTTCCAGCAGCAGGTGCGTGCACAGAGTGCCAAGAGGGGACATGTCCCTTCTTGGTGCGGTCATGGCTTTAAACCGCCACCCTATGATCTTCAGCACCGCCTCCCTCTGAAAACAATGGAAGGCAGACACCACACGGCTGACGGCAGAAGTTTGGCATGGTATCCGTTCAAGAAACGCAGTGTGAACGGCCCCTTATTGTTGCTTCCCTTTCACTGCACAGTGTCAACTGCTTTACTGAGAAAAGTGAATAGGTTTGGCTGCAGTTTCCTGCACAACCAGTTGGCCAGGAGCGCCGCTGTGGAGGAAAAACCAAGGGCGCGGCATAAAACCAGCCCTGCATCCCCTTCATTCTTTGTATCAGTGGAGGTCTGAGAGGCCAGACCCCCACCAGTGAGAGCATATATCCCGTCGCTTTTTAGATGGAAATAGCGCTTTAGCAAATGGTCAAACAGGGTGGAATTTCCATAGAAAAATCTGCAACGAACATGGGGCAAATCTCCATGCGTTTTCAACCCACAGTGGAAATCCACAGCATGGATTGACATACTGTGTATTTAAAATCTGCACCACTGATCACTTTATAGGGTTGGTCGGCCATGCCCCTTTTGCGACCCGCAAACAGCAGGCCCGTGTGCACCCCACATCATGGATGCAGACCCATTCGCTTGAATGCATCTGCAATCCAGAAGGTGCGGAACGGAGGCACGGAAGCACTAAGCAGTGCTTCCGTGGGGTTTCTCTCCGTACCTCTGCACCGCAAAAAAATAGATCATGTTCTATTTTTTTACGGTGCGGACAGATCACAAAAAAATAGCCATATAGAGGTCTACGAAAGCCCCTTGTGGAAGACGACCATGCTAGTCGTCACCCAGCTTTCCCAGGAGCAAAGATAAGAGGTGATATGGGAACCTTGACAGAATTGAGAGAAAGGACATGGCTAGAAGAAGTTGTAAAATGCTTGTATAAAGTCGTGCGCCATATTTTGGTGCCAGTTATTGGTGTGTAGTCATCTCCGTAGCATACGGAAGAGAAGTGTCACATGCCTCAACAAGTTCATCATGACCATTTTTAGAAATTTGGCATCATTTTCAATCACTACATTCATCTGTCTTGCGACACTATTGCCCCCTCCCCAAAAATCTCCCCCCAGTTTATATAATTGCATTTAGGGGACTGGGAAAGCTGGGGCCACAACCCCTGTGGGGCGATTTAACAGCATTTTTAGTGCAATATCTGCTCCAGAGATTAGCAGCAGGAGAATCACTTGCCAGGAGGATGGTGATCACTTTCAGGACCCTTCGCTCAGCACTTGTAGACAGATATGTTGTAGCAGGTGCAAATAACCCAGCAGGGTCTATTTATACAGAGTCGCCTCTGAGCATAGCGAGTCACAAGCCTTAATCTTCTGTCTGCCACACCGGTCATCATCATACTGACAAATGCAGCTTGTTTACCAAGGAGGAAGACGAGTCGCAACCAATATGTCATGACATCCAAAGACTCTCCCTCCGTAGGAACCTTTTATATTATAACATATATAAAGTGCGTGAAAGTATATAAAAGGCAGGTGTACCAAGTCACATAAAACCTCCATGTTTTACCACTAATAAACTAGTAAATGCAAACAATTATTTTATTATTGCATTGCACTCATTTTGGGCTAAAAATATTGTTTTCAATTGGTGTTTATTAAAAATGTTGAGCCCCTTTCTCTGTGCAGATTCTCTAGTAGCATACTCTGTATTTTTACTGCGTTCCGTCAGGCAGCTCAGCCGACAGCTCGTTATCTCTGATCTCTGACCTTATAAACCCATTATAGCTCAATTCTTATCTTATTGATAAGAATGTGGATTAAATAAGTGTTTATGACCTTTTAGTCATTTAGAGATAAGGGTTATTAGATGACCGCCACAAAGTGTCGCTCAGGTTATGTCTGAGAAAAGACGGACGTAAAGGTATGTATTTTTCACCCAGATTTCTGTGCGTATTCCATTTAAAGGGGTTATGCCGTGATTGATGTAAAAATTAATATTAGACATCATATAGTACATCACTATCTCTTCCTGAGGGCTCATGCACACAAACGTTTTTTGCGTTCAGTATACTGGCCGTTTTTTTAGCTTACTATGCGTTACTTATACTGAACCATTCATTTCAATGGGTCAGCAAAAAAAATGAAGTGTCTCCATGGGCATTCCGTTTTTTCTGTATTTCCATTTTTCTGTTCCGTTCAAAGATAGAACATGTCCTATTATTGCCCACAAATCACTTTCCGTGGCTCCATTAAAGTCAATGGGTCCGCAAAAAAAACTGAACACATACGGAATGTACTCCGTATGTCTTCCGTATCCGTTCCGTTTTTGCGGAACCATCTATTGGAAATTTTATGCCCAGCCCAATTTTTTCTATGTAATTACTGTATACTGTATATGCCATACGGAAAAACGGAACCGGAAACACTACTGAAACGAAAAATGGATCTGTTAAAAAACGGCCCGCAAAACACTGAAAAAGCCATACGGTCGTGTGTATGAGCCCTAACTAAGATAGAACCAGCCCTGTGCCTCACATGGATCCAGACATCTCCACATTCATTGTTCCAATTTTCCTGCTTGACTGATTTCAGGATGGCAGCTCAGGGGCGTGCCCTTTCTCAGAGGCCGTGCCCTTTCTCAGAGGCCGTGCCCTTTCTCAGAGGTTGTGTCCTTTCTTAGAGGGCGTGCCCTTTCCTGCTGTAGCTTTTCCCCTGTAACTACCACAACTTCTAATAGAAGATAAGGCTGGTGACATTTAAAGCTTTAAACTGAGTGTGTGCGACCACCTTAGTGAGGTGGACGGAGGATTAAGGAAAAGAACAAACAGCAGGTGGCGCTATATAGACATTTTTTTTTTATAGTTCAGTGACTATACTACATTTTTGAATAATATGCAATTACAAAAGTTTTCAGGTCCAGGCGCTGTTTTAAAAAACAGAGAATATTTTTTTTGTGGGACAATCTCTTTAAATTTCCTTCCTATTGTTTTAAATTGTAATCCGCGTTTCCGTCCCTACGGCTCCAAACTTTTTTTTTAACCGCCAGTTTGAAATCTGCATCAAGTGACACGCCCATTCTCGATGCATTTGCAAACCGTGGCGGGTAACCACACACATTGTGCACGTGCCCTAAGGGTCGGGTGTGCAGAATGTCTGTTACCCAGTGCCCATTTGCAATCAGCTAGATAGGTGCTCCCTCCTGGCAAGGAAAATCCCAGGTCAGCTGCCTGAAGCTGAGGTCGTCACCGCCCTCCTGAAAAAAAGACATGCCCCCTGAGCTGCCATGATGATACAAAGAGGCAGCCCCTCTTCTCCCATGAGATCCTGTTACAGGCTCTGTCCATTATCACAGGACGCGACCTGTAATAGATATATAATAGATGCGTCAATCAGCGGGCTTTTAACCAATCACAGATCTGTAAGAAGCGTCACAATCGCTGCTATTTCTTGTCATTTACTGTTCGTCCCTGCAGCCCGCTAACCAATAATCCGTACGTCTCCATCTTTATTTATGACCTGTAGCCCTGGAGGTTGATTGCACCCAATGCAGTGGTGACAGTCACCATACGTGCAGCGAACCAGAGAGTGGAGCAGTCAGGTAAAGGCGAAGACGCTGCTCAGCTATGTGTTACCATGACGACCCACCCCTGCTTGTCGTATCTAGGGAGCGAGGTCTTGTTTCTTCCCCTCTGGGAATGGAGATAGTCGGTGTAGATTCACCGGCAGGCAAAAAGGTGATTTCAGGCGAAGCAAAGATGGGGGGGGGGGGGGGGGTTAGTTATAAATAATATATCAGTCTACGCCTGCAACCAGGGTAATCAGGAGCTTATGGCCGTATTGTGTATTTATATACATGTACGGTGTCGGTGTATATAATAATATATATTTTATTGAATACTAACCTCTCCCACCACACTGAAAATTTGCCTTTAAAAACCATTACATAAATGGCTGAATTGCATGCCCTTTTTATAGCCCTCCACCTCTTTTGTTTTATAGGATGATAAAACACAACGGAGTAGAAAAGTTAATCTCGTGAAAGGAGCGATGAGGTCTGTCGTCATCAGGACAGGTCGAAGACTAGGACGAGCAACAGGATCACTGCGTAAGGCCCCATTCACACAACTGTATTTTTGGTCCTTACCCATTCATTGCAAAAAAAAAAGGGGCAGCACACCATGTGCTGTCCACATCCATATGTCCATTCCGCAGTCCCACAAAAAAGATAGAATATGTCCTTCTCCGTTTGGTGGACAAGAACAGGTATTGTGACAATGGGTCCGCAAAAATATCAGATGCAGCACGGACGTCATCCGTATTTTTTGTGGTTGTGCGAATGCACCCTAAAGCTGGCCATACACATTAGATAAAGGTCAGCCGAATCCACCAATTTCCCCCCGCCATCTAATGTGTATGGGGGACTCCTCTTTCCCTCTGACTGCAGATGGGGCATGTTAGATTTTAACTGCCTAATCCTTTTTGTTTTCAGGGAGATGAGCCTTTGCCAGAGATATCTGGCAGGGGTTCATCCTGTCTGACGGTTCAGGACACATGCGTGCTCAGCCAAGCGTGCATGTATGTTGGGGGAGGTCCAGAGAGATGTCTGTCGACCAAAAGAACATTCGGCAAGCAGCCGCGGATCCGCAATACACGGGTCCCGTTCCGTGGCCATTCCGCATCACGCATGCGGACCCATTCATTTCAATAGGTCCGCAAATCCCGAGATGCGGAACGGAACACTACGGAAGCACTACGGAGTGCTTTCTGAGGTTCCGTTCCGTGCTTCCGCACCACAAAAAGATAGAGCTTGCTCTATCTTTTTGCGGAACGGAGGAATCGCGGACCCATTCAAGTGAAAGGGGCCACGATCCCTATGCGGCTGCCACACGGCAGGTGCCCGTGCTTAGCGGACCGCAATTTGCGGTCCACAGCACAGGCTTCACACGGTCGTGTGAACAAGCCCTAAGGCTGTATTCACACAACAGTGATAAATGGCTGTCTTCAGAACTAATTAAAGTCTATGGGGCTATTCAGATGGCCATTTATTTTAATGGCCAGTGAATAGCGGCCGTCAAAAAATACGACATGTCCTATTTTTACTCGTTTCCAGAGCCAGACGGACCACATTGAAATCAGTGGACCTATTTTTAAGGACTGTTTAGACCAGGGATCAGCAACCTTTGGCACTACAACTGCTGTGAAACTACAACTCCCGACATGCACTCTTACCCTGGGTTCAGACCTGAGCGTTCTGAAACGAGCGCTCTGTATGCACGATTGTACGGGCGTTTACAATCGCGCATACAGAGACAAGCGAACGCCCATTGTCGCGCGTTCCCGAAAGTCTATGTACGGGAACGCGCGACAAACGCCCAAAAAAAAGCTCAAGAACTTGTTTGAGCGTCGGGCGTTTTACAGCGCGATCATACGCGCTGTAAAACGCCCAGGTGAGAACCATTCCCATAGGGAAGCATTGGTTTCTCCTTGTTGAGCGTTTTACAGCGCGTAGGAACGCGCTGTAAAACGCTCAGGTGTGAACTTAGGGTCAGGGCTCTGTGCCAGTCGGGCCCATGCTGCGGACCGCAAATTGCAGTCCACAATGCACGGGCATGACCGTGGGGCAGCCACCTGCATGCACTATTTTTTTGCGGTGCTGAGGGACGGCCAGAAACACCATGGAAGCACTCTGTAGTGCTTCCGTGGGGTTCCGATCCGTGCTTCCGTTCCACACCATTCTGCATCTCCGGATTTGCGGACCCATTGAAGTGAATGGGTCCACATCCGTGATGCGGAATGGCCACAGAACGGCGCCCGTGTATTGCGGATCCGCAAATGTGGTCCGCAATACGGCAACAGGAAGCACACGTTCGTGTTGCGCAACAGATAGGGCACAACTACACTGCAACATGTGTCGCGCAACATTGATGTCGCGTGACAATTTTTATAATAATAATCTATGGTGTCGCACTGCGACTGCGACAGTCGCAGAAAAATCTATTTTGGATGGTTTTTTTTGCGACTGTCGTGTCGCAGTATGTCTTATGTCGCAGTGTGACACCATAGACTATCATTATTAAAATGGTCATGCGACATTACAGCGACAGATGTCGTCGTGTAGCCCTAGCCTAAAGCTAGAAAAAATGGTGCAGCTATTGCAGGGCTCCTCAGCATTGGAATGTGCTTATTGCAAGGGGAAGACTGGGGTTGATACTGTATGTTTACTGCCATCTGTATACAGTGTATATTAATCATGCTTAGGGCTCATGCACACAAACGTATGTTCTTTCCGTGCCTGTTCCATTTTTTTTTGTGGACCGGATGCGGAACCATTCATTTCAATTGGTCTGTTTCCGAATGTCTGTTAGACATGTCCTATTATTGTCTGCATCACAGACAAGCATAGTACTGTTCTATTAGGGGCCAGCTGTTCCGTTCCGCAAAATACGGAATGCACACGGACGTCATCCGTGTTTTTTGCGGACCGCAAAATACATACGGTCATGTGCATGAGCCCATATAATGAGACAGCGAGGTATAACATGACTGAAGCACTGATAGCCTCAGCATCCCCACAATAGCACCGTCGCCCTCCAACTCGATGATGATGTGTTCTTCTCCCAAGAACCAACACCCGTCAAATACAATCTGCGCCTATAACACTATAATATTGTACAAGATCTACAGAATATGCATTATAATAAGGAGCCACTGTATGGTGAGATAGCCGCGTCTTGTGCAATGACATCATTGGGCATTAGCATAAGTCGCTGCATCTTTACACCGCTTTATACATGTCGTGGGGGGCATCTGGTCCCCTGGGCGGGACTGTAACCTTTTGCTATTACTACGCCCCTGGCCGACAGCCATGTTTTCTTCATCTCCCATTACACTGCATTGCTGCTGACAATCCCACACAGGCTCCTATTCAACCTGCCTATGTTTATATAGCTGCAGTCTCTCAAGGACGCTACAGGGAGGGGGGGAGAGGTGTCCCCACTTGCCCTGGTACTCCGCCAGACTTTTTAATGAAGGGGAGGCGATTAAAGCCAGAGCAGACTGGGTAGGACTCGATTCAGACTGGCAGGCAGGATGAACCCATCATTATTTCAATTTTTCTGAGTCGCTTACAGTATGAAATCACACATCAGGGGAGAAATGCAAAAAAAAAAGGAAATCTGCCTCCGAGATTGTGGTCACAAAATTAAGAAAAAAAATAAAATAAGGAAAATAGGGTGGAGGAAAGTCACAGTGGCCGTGGTATGAACACCGGATTCGAGCGCAGTGGTGAGAACAGAAATACCTCCAGGGAAATTAATTGTGAGGAGGAGATATACCCTTGAAAGCACAAGCTCACATTTATACCCAGGTGTAGAGAACAAACATCCGTCACCTCTGGGGTTATAATTATACACTTATTACAAGAATGGTGCCCTGTGATACGTGCTGCCAGGGTGGTCACTGATACTCACATGCATGAAAAACGCTTCCATTACTGATAATACAGCCATCGGTTATGAACGGATCCGGTTTTATTATGTCTTATATAGTCAAGACGGATCCAGTTGTATTATGTCTTATATAGCCAAGACGGATCCGGTTGTATTATCTTTAACATAGCCAAGACGGATCAGTCATGAACTCCATTGAAATTCATTGGGGAACGGATCTTTTTTCTATTGTGTCAGAGAAAACGGATCCGTCCCCATTGACTTGCTGCGGTTTGCTCTCCGGTATGGGAACGCAACCAAACAGAACAGAATGCATTTTGGAGCATTCCGTTCCGTTCAGTTACATTTTGTTCCCGTTGACAATGAATGGGGACCAAACGGAAGCGTTTTTTTTTTTCCGTTATTGAGACGGATCTCAATACCGGAAAATGGAAACACTGGTGTGGAAGAAGCCTAAGCGGCGCTGTGGATGTCAGGTAGCTAACCCCCCTGCGGTTTGTCTGCAATCAAGAAAAAATAGATCAAGGTGTAAATAGGGAAATAAAATTATAACAATTACTCATCTGTGGCCCCGTGATGCTCTTTCTTAACCGTGCCGGATTGGTGACACAAGCAGATCATTGGCCTCAGCGGTCACTTGTGCCAACGTGACGCCGCTGCTGCAGCACAGTAATGGCACAGGGCACCAGTGTGTAGGCACTGGAGCGATGGGAGATTTAACAGATAAGTAAGGGCGCACTCACACATTGCAGAAAATTCCCCTGGAAAACCTGCAACAGAAAGATTATCTTAATGGGGCTGTTCTGCAGCTTAAGGGCGCAGTCACACGACCGTAGTGTTTTTCGGATCCGCAAAACATGGATACCGGCCGTGTGGGTTCCGCAATTTGCGGACCACACATGGCCACAACTATAATAGAAAACGCCTATTCTTGTCCATTGTTTTGGTCCGCATCCGAGCCGCAGTTTTTGCGGCTTGGATGTGGACCCATTCACTTCAATGGGGCCGCAAAAGATGCGGACAGCACTCAGTGTGCTGTCCGCATCCGTTGCTCCGTTCCGTGGTCCGCAAAAAAAATATAACCTGTCCTATTCTTGTCCGTTTTGCGGACAAGAATAGGCAGTTATATCAATGGCTGTCCGTGCTGTTCCGCAAATAGCGGAACGCACACGGACGCCATCCGTGTTCTGCGGACCGCAAAACACACAACGGTCGTGTGGTGTGCATGTAGCCTAAAACATAGCTCAATATCCCCATTTCAGTGGCAGATGTAATCCGCATCAAAATTCACATAGAAATCCATACCGTTCTGCGAATAAATATCTGGAACAAAAGCCACACCTTTGTGAGAATCCACACCTGCAGATTTTCTGGTGGAACTTTCCGCAACGAGCGAGTGCACCCTAATCGTTCATATTACTTGGTATTCATTTTTGGGGGTGAGTGGTTTCTATATGTAGGCATTTCAAAAAGATCATTACATTTCCTGTACGCTACCCGCACACATCGCACACGTGTTTTCCGTCTTTTTTTGTAGAAAAACCACCGCGTAGTACAGTACCAGCAAAGTAAATGAGATTTGACCAAATCTCATGTACACTTTGCGGATATTTTCCGTGCGGTAATAGACCTGCTGTGCGGATTTAGACATAAGCAGGATGTCAGTTGTGTGTGTGTGGATTTGTAGTGCGGATGTCTTGCTTTGCAATGCAGTGAGATCAGGGCAAGTAACACCTACGGATTTTGTGCAGATTTGGTTCTTAAACGCGGAGAGATCCGCATGAAAATACACACTTCAATTCTATTTGCAACCCAAGGAGCTACCCAGGAAGCGGTCTCCTAAAGACCCTTTATAAAATGAAGTGTGATGTTAACAGGAGCAGTGTCTGACCACTCCTATAGGCTTTAATAACGTCTGCCAGGACTTCTCAGTTAGCAGTGTAAACTACTAATTATAAGAGTCAGCCCCTCACCCCCAGCGTGTTATATCACCGAGTTAAATAAGGGATGTCTGCTCCTCATGTGTACCCTGGGCCCCATGCATTCATCCTTATTATGCCTCAGCGCTGGATGGGATCCAGAAAGCGTAGACTGGTGATGAGGCCTAGAGACAAGTGTGAGAGCAAGAAAACTAAGAGCGTACACAAGAGCCGGAGATATAATTAGTGGATTACCAGCGACATATGAAACCACAAAGCAAGTCAGGTGCAAAGAATAGACATACGTATAAAGTGGTCTCATCTTGTGATCGCCCCAGGTCCCGCTCATAACACCCCTGGCAAAATCACTGGACAGCTAGGCAATGTAGTAGTCTATGGCTGCCATTCAAGAAAATACAAGGATTGGCCGAGTCCACCAGAACAGGAGACACCAGTACAGACTAGTGTTGATCACGAATATTCGAATTGCGAATTTTAATCGCGAATATCGGCACTTCGAGAATTTGCGAATATTTCGAAATTCGCAAAATATATTCGTAATTGCGAATATTCGATTTTTGTGAAAATAACAGTTCATGCGAATTTTTATGCGACCATTTGTATGCGAATTTTCGCAATCAAGAAAATAATGCCTGGAGATCATGAATTCGCGAATTCTCGAATATATGGCGAATATTTGCCCAAATATTCGCGAAATATCGCGAATTCGAATATTGCCCCTGCCGCTCATCACTAGTACAGACACTAGTTCATAGAGGGGCTCCATAGGCACTAATAGGACATGTGAAGGGGTCGCCTTCAAGAGAAAAATCAAAGAATCTCTTATTAGTTATTAAAGGCAATGTGTCACGCCAGGTTGTTCAGCCCTGGGGACCTTTTCTGCAGAACACCAAGCGTGGCCGGACCCGCAGGGGCAATCATACTTACCCGATCTGCTGGGTTCCAGGTAAATCACTTCCCCTCGGGTGCTGCAGATCTTGGGTCAACATCTTGCTGCTGAAGCTAATGACTCGCCACATCGGTGACATGTCACATGACCCAGTGACATGACACATGGGTGACACGTCACTGCTGCAGCCAGTCAGTGGCTTCAGCGGCCCTGTGACCAGATGTTGATGCAGGGGAACGGCAAAGCCTGAGGGGAAGTGATGAAACTGGAACTTTGCTGTGGGGATCAAGTAAGTATGATTCTCACCAAGAGTCTGGCCTTGCTGGGGGGTTCTGCAGAAAAGTTCCCATGGGGCAAATAGCACCTTAACAGCATCTAGAAGATGTAGTAAAAATAAGCAAGTGGTTGCATAAGTACACACTGAATTGCTGGCTGCAGCACCCTGGTAAGGGCACCATTGTACGGGGAACACAGTAAAGGGGCTGTATTGCCAAATCAGGACTATAGCCCCTCCATTCTTCAGATCGGTGGGGGTACCAGTGGTATGCCATGACTTCATGAGAAGGAAATACAACAACAGTTGTGGGTAGCTGTCGCCAGTCTATACAAAGCTTAGGACTAACGACGTCCAGCGGGTTATGCTTACATGGATAAAGGGTTTGTTGCAGTGTATGGTCAGTCTCCCCTTCACCGAGCCTTGCTGTTTTAGGAGTAGGATTAGTTTGGATATCCCACTTTCCCAGGCATTGACTGAAGAGATCTTGGAAATGGTGAAAAATGTAAACCCTATTTCACCACTAACCCCTACATACCAGGAGAACCCCACAAGGCCAGGCCAGTTTTGGAAAGGTCTCTGACCCAGTTATCACACCAGACAAGGACTCTAATCTGCAGCCATATTTTGGCCATCTGACATGGCCTACACCAGTGATGGCTAACCTCTAGCACTCCAGCTGTGGCGAAACTACGACTCCCAGCATGCTCCATTCATTTCTATGGAGTTCGGAGAACAGCCAAGCAAGTGTACATCTTAGGAGTTGTAGTTTTACCACAGCTGAAGTGACGGAGGTTAGCCATCACATGCCTACACGGACAGCGCCGCATGTTCCATGTAGCTGCATAGCATGATACACGCTGAAGCTCCAGACTATAGGAAAGTCTCCATCCTTCGCGTCAGACAGCCAGCTACCAAAAAACTAGCGTTCTGGACGCCCTCCCTGAATAATACATTCCCGCACTTTACATCACTCAATTAAATCTGATAAAAACAGCAATTAAACCCAATCTCATACAACTTATCCCATGAGATTATTTCTCCCCCTTGTTAAAAAAAGCTTCCAGTATTTTTCTGTTCTAATGAGTATTTGGAGAACCTCTCCCGGGACGGCTGATTAATTTCCAATCCCATTAAACTCTATGGATAGGATTAATTGCCCAAAGCTGATGGGGGAGAGATGACACTGTAACGCAGGGCATCTGTAGACGATCATTGCACTTTGCAGTGATTACAAATCCTTCATTAAAAACAGTTAGTTACAAATCGCTGTTCAGTGTCATGGAATTTTAGCGGAACGTAGCTAAAAATCGCCTATGTAGCCTGAAACACGCCAGACACTAGAATCCGTCACCATACGACACTGTCTATATTATTGGGACTCAACTCTAAAAACGTTTGGGGCAAAAAGTGCAACTATTAACCACAGCAGCCAGTCGATTTTCAAAATGGAGGCGATTATCCCGACTTCTGGCACCGGGGAAAGCAACAGCTAGACAGGTATTGCGCAGGGTAATGTAGTATTACATGGCAGCCATTCAAAGGAATGGCCTTCCTTATATTACAAGGATGGCTGACGTCCGGCAGAGCAGATCAGCTCTCCGTTCTGACTCATACAGGGGGTCCCTGAGTGGGAGACCCCCTCTTTATAATGTTCATAGGCTGTAATAAGGCATATGGACAGGGGTTGATGAGAGAACCCCATGCTAAATTTACCAGTGTAATAAAATCAGAACTGTAGCTTATTGCGGGGGGCGGCAAGTTTGGGACACCCCATGATGTCAATATGACCCAATAGGCCGTATTGAAAATGCCTTCCAGATAGTTCACTCCCAGTTACAGCTCATCATAGACGTAAAAATGTCCTTCTGACCAGGGTAGACTGAAGCTGCCCCATTATTGATTTGTGGTCGCAAAAAGATTCTGATGTCGACCACTTATTTTTTTTCCAGCAGGGGGCACTGTTGTCAATATGTAGTATTACACAGTGCTCATTCCGATGTGTAAATGACCATGCAATAAAAGGTCTTGAAAGACCTCCGGGGCGAGAAGCACCCTTGTCTCGACTCGGGGAGTCCCCTTTTATGACTTCAAGGCTCCGGCTACAAGATTTGTCGCAGAAAAGTTACACAACATTTTTTCTGACGTTAGGTCAATGGTGTCGAAATGCGACTACGACGCGACTGTCGCAGGGTGACACCATTGACTGTCATCACAAAAAAGTTGCGCTGCAAATGTTGTCATGTGGCCAGACCCTGATGGGACAACCCTTTTTTTCTACATGCCCTGATAGCTCTGCATGTAGACATAGGCTTATCTCCCCACCATACTGGCAGGGGGTGCACATCAACTAGACCTCATGGATTCCTGCCCCCGGATCGTGGCCACGTTCCAACTAACAGTCACCAAGCGTGATGAATCCCTGGCAGCTGTCATTAGGTGCAAACAAGGGAAACCTGCATATGCTCCATGCAAATAAGGGCCATTTTGGCACAGAGCCCCGGGAAACATCACCTACCTCTAGAGGATAAAGATGCATGAGGGTTCCCAGAGACAGAGCCGGCAGAAGAAGGCACAGTGTCACCGGCGGCGGCAGCTGGACGTGTTCCTGGGAATCCCTGCTGAGGCCGACATGTGCTCTGGAGAACAATGAGAGAAGCAGCGAGCGCGGCGACGGACTGATTGACTGCAGTGTAGTCACCTTGACAAGTCTCCGGAGGGCTCTACTGCCTGTCCCCCACCCCACTCCCCAAGTGGAAGCTTGGAAGGATGGAGACGTTCTCCGCTCGTCCCTCGTGTGATGTTGTTTTCATGCACTGACGACATATGATGTCTCAGCCCCGGCGACGCACCGTGCAGGGAATTCCATAGCAATTACTGTCATAGAGAGACGGTGTCACATTTAGCACAGCAGGTGCGCTGCTTTAAAGGGGAGCTCCATTTTGTGCTTCTTTTGTATAAGGAATCACCTAACCATTTAACAACCAAAGTGTTTCAGTCACGAATGACCAGACACCTGCACTGATTTTGCGCACACTGTGCTTTTTGGGCCACCAAAATAAGGGTGTGTTGTTTTTTTTTTGTTAGTTTTTTTCAACAATGGCATTTTTTTCTGTTGCCCTTTTTTGGACCAAAAAATGCTGTGGCCAGATGTTACATGTTGGCCGATAGGATATTATAAAACGATCTACGAACACTGGGGGGGTTTTTTGTCTAGGAGAAAAAAATTGGATAACAAAATGTTGTGCGACTAAAAAGCCACCCCCAAAAAATGCTTGTAAAAATACACGAGTTTCTTGGCATTTTTTTTAACAAGCCAAACAACACCCCACAAAAAAAAATAAGTATGGCAGCACAGTAATATTTGTAGGGGTTATTTAGAATATTTTTTTTATTATTAGGGCGATGTGTACAAAAAAAAAATTAAATTTTTTTTTTTCATTTAAATTTACAGACTAACACTAGAATAAAGTACATGCGTTTCGAACCAACCCTGTAATGGAGAGGAACATCCACCATTCCTGTATAACTGCATAAGGGCTCATGCACACAAATGTATTTTCTTTCCGTGTCCGTTCCGTTTTTTGTTTTTTTTGCGGACCGTATGCAGAACCATTCATTTCAGTGGGTCAGCAAAAAAAACTGAAGTTACTCCGTGTGCAAATTCCATTTCCATATGTCCGTTCTGCAAACAGATTGTTAAAGTAAATATAAATTATTGAAATTTATGCAAATCTCAATAATTAATAGTCATAAATAGGCGTGAGTCGTCTAGTGATGCCTCCGCCTATTTATACCAATTAAGCAAACACTACTGATTGCCTTACTCTATACTGAACTACCTGCAGCTATTGCTGCGGCACCTACTACAACAAAAGACTACACACTGTGCTTAAGAAAGGTATTTATTAACACACTACACGTTACAGTCTAATTTTTGCTTATAATTATCTATATATCTATATCAATGGGAAAAGATATATATATATTTATAGCAGCACACAGCGATATATGTAAGCACATTAATACGGTCCTAACTACGCTAACACAGTCCCAAGTCCTCCCCAGAATCTAACTACAATTACACTTATTAACACACATATAACAGCAGCCCACCCAACCTGGCAATATACTATCCCTACGGGAATAAAGGGTCAATCAATCAGCAGGGGAAGGGTTAACTGAGGGTTAGCACTAAGCAGTGCAGGGGCAGCAGGGGTTAATACAGAATGCAGCGGTTCATTGGTGGTATAAGGTGTCGGGACCAAAGGGTTAAATGCAGGGGTCGTTTGTGGTATAGGGTGTAGGGATACCAAAGGGTTAAATCGTTTGGCTGGGCAGATATGGAAGGGGTATAGTTTGGTGGTTCAGGGGTGAATGCAGGGGAGATATACCAGGGGAGCAGGGGTTAAAGTAGGGGTTAACAGAGATTATGCAGGGGTAAAAGGCATTGGTGGTATAGGGAAATGCAGGGGTTAATGATACTTAGCCCAATATGCTCGTTGTCCAGGGGTTATTTCCCGCTCGTATAGGCTCATGGTCCAGGGGTTAATTCCCGCTCGTATAGGGTCGTTTCTCTAGGGGATGATCCTCTCCTGCGTCGGGCTGCTGGCTCGAACTCTTGAGCACAGCGCCGCCGGACTATTTAAATTTGGCGGCGCTCGCTCCCGAGCAGCCCGCAGGCAAGGACACGTGGGCTGGCGCGGCAATATGACATCACCGCAGCAGCCCGCGCGCCTCTTCTGTGACCGCGCATCTCCAGAGGTACGTGTACATACCTCTGGAGATGTTATCAAAAGGCAGGGGATCATAATTGAGCCCCTGTCTTTTGAACTAGCCGCACCTGAACATAATTGTCCAGCTATCTTGTCGGCAATCGCCCTTCTGCAGGCACGTAGGAATGTGCCTGCAGGAGGATTTAGCTAGGGAGGGGGCACTCATGGGGGATCCTTATGGCCACATTTTAACTATATATATATATATATATATATATATATATATATATATATATATATATATATATATATATATATAGCTAAAAAATCGGACTGCACTCCAAAGCGTTTCTTCAATCAAAAAGTGTGTTTTTTAATCACCCATATGGTGGCAAAGAGCGACGTTTCGGCTCAAACATGAGCCTTTCTCAAGCATTGGTGAACAGTGAACTACAGATATATAAAGGTGTACCAATACATACAATTAATCAACCGACATAATTGATACTTTAAAAAATTGTCCATGTGTACAATATACAAATTTTTGCAGAACATCATAGTGATCATGATTGATAAAGTGACTTGTGCATTAAATATAATGAACTCCATAATGTAACAAATTACATATAGAAAACACCATAAGATATACAATTAGTTACATCTGTAACACATCAATACCTCATTAGTGCATCAACTGTAATTATGCACATGTGCAGATAGGGAAAACTAATGGATCACTACCTGGGGAATGATGCAGCCCGCATATACCGTAGCGCCGTTCGGCGCGTCCTTGGGAGACCAGAGCGCATGTCCCGATCGCATTGCGTCATCATTGAGACACACACACACACACACACACACATTTATAGATGTTTGGGGCACATCTATAAATATATATATATATATATATATATATATATTATATATATATATATATATATATATCTATATAAAACTGGGGGTCTGAATGGACAGCAATAAGCCCATTTATACCTATATATTATATACATAGAGATGTATGCTGGCAGCATACATACATCCCTATGTATACATCTACACCCCCTGGACAGGCCCATGCAAAAGGGCCAATATGGCCAATATATATGCATATATGTAAGGCCATATATACATATATATATTTAAATCTAACACTTCCCTCAACACAGATAGAACATGTCCTATTATTGTCCGCATTATGGACAAGGATAAGACTGTTCTATTAGGTGCCAGCTGTTCTGCTCCGCAAAATACGGAATGTACACGGACGTCTTCCGTATTTTTTGAGGATCCATTTTTGCGGACCGCAAAATACATACGGTCGTGTGCATGAGCCCTTAAACAGACATTCAGGAATAACGGAGGTTTCAGCTTTCGCTGAATTTAATAAGCGTCCGAACTATTAGTCGTTCCTTTTCTCTTGTCTAACAGTTCTTTATTTTTAATCAAATAGTTTTTATTGAACATTTTCAATAAAGTGCAAACAATAGGGAGAAACAACATCCGATAGTATAAAGTAAGGGTACTTTCACACTAGCGGCAGGACGGATCTGACAGGCTGTTTATCCTGTCGGATCCGTCCTGCCGCTATTTCGCCTTGCCGCCAGACCGCCGCTCCGTCCACATTGACCATAATGGGGACGGGGGCGGAGTTCCGGCGCAGCACGGCAGTTCGCGGTGAGAGGCCGCCGGACTAAAAAGTCGGACATGCAGTACTTTTAGTCCGGCGGCCTTTCGCCGTGCACTGCCGTGCTGTGCCAGAGCTCCGCCCCCGCTCCCATTATAGTCAATGGGGACGGAGCGGCGGGACGAAGAAATAGCGGCAGGGCGGATCCGACAGGGTGAACAGCCTATCGAATCCGTCATGCCGCTAGTGTAAAAGTAGCCTCACAAAGAAAGAAGTACCTCTTGTCTAACATTTCTGACATTCAAAGTTATGAACCAGGAAGATCAGGATGATCAGTACTTAAAGTACTAGATTTAATCCCTGAGAAATAAAGAATTATAAACTGCTGCTGCATATGGGATTGCAGGGGGACAGATAAAAAAAATGGAATTGAAAGGATTAAATTGTGTTTTTTTTTTGTTTGTTTTTTTATAAAACCTGTGATTATCCTGCTGATAAGGCTGGAATGGAGACCGCAATGAGAGGAAGGGGGGGGGGGGGGTCTCGTCCTCTCCACTGATTTGTCTGATTTAATAACTACTTGCACTGTCAGACTGCAGGATCATGCCCTTTGACAGTGGGAATGCTAACAGACAGCTTTCGGCTTATTCTAATTTTTACAGGTGGGATAACTGAGGAATGGCACAACACACATTTAATAAAAGATTCTGCACAACTGCTATTGCACGGAGACCAGCCGACACGCTAATGTGCAAGGGGAGCTCCCAACTCTCCCCTGACATCATCAGAGACGGATCAGGCGAAATGAATAATTTTGCCAATCCTTTTGTTCTCCTGGGAGGTAAACCACCTCAAGAAGTGTCTCCCCGCAGAATACACGTGCAAGTTTAGCCAGACGTGTAAGGGGAGTTGGAAGAGATAGCGATTAGCCGAACGATCTTTTGGCTGATGGCTATTGAATGCATTGGTGACCACTGGTCCCTTGGTAACTTTAGACCAGGGATCAGCAACCTTCGGCACTCCAGCTGCTGTGAAACTACAACTCCCAGCATGCACACCTATTTGGCTGTTCTTGTAACTCCCATAGAAGTGAAAGGAGGATTCTGAATGTTGTAGTTTCAGAACAGCTGGAGTGTCAGAGGTTGCCGATCGCTGCTTTAGAGTAACCCATGTATACACGTCATCATGGCTTGGGGGGAGTTAAGGTAGCCATAAGGTGATTTGGACCAGCCGACCATCTAATATATATGGAGTGTGGCAACTCTCCCCTCCATGGCAGATGTTAGGAGAAAATATTGGGTAGTTGGATATCAACATGTGCAAGTTCTCCAGGCAGAAAAGCCACCACCTGAGGAGTCTGACAGCGGCGTCCTGCCCATTTACTGTAGAACACATGCACACTCGGCCGAGCTGAGCTTGCATCTGTATAGAGGGGATCAGGAGAGAGCTGTCAGCTGCACTAACTGCCATTGGAGATGTATGTCCGGCTTTATATAGTGAACACTGAACTCCAAGGTCAAGAAGTGACTGATGTGTGCGTTTCCACAAGATGGTTAATCATTACACACATGATAGATATATATATATATCTCAGGGTCACAGCAATTTTGGCTCAATTTTTACATGACTATGCCTCTCACCTACATACAGCGTTGGCCACTAAGTCACAAGTTATGAGGATTTACAGAGGCAGTAAATACTGTCTGTGCCTACATCGCTTACAAGGAGGCAGCCCTATCTGTGCCTACATCACTTACATAGAGGCAGCACTATCTGTGCCTACATCACTTACATAGAGGCTGCACTGTCTGTGCCTACATTACTTACAAGAAGGTAGCGCTGTCTGTGCCTACATCACTTACAAGGAGGCAGCGCTGTCTGTGCCTACATCACTTACAAGGAGGCAGCGCTGTCTGTGCCTACATCACTTACAAGGAGGCAGTGCTGTCTGTGCCTACATCACTTACAAGGGGGCAGTGCTGTCTGTGCCTACATCACCTACAAGGAGGCAGCACTATCTGTGCCTACATTACTTACAAGGAGGCAGCACTATCTGTGCCTACATCGCTTACAAGGAGGCAGCACTATCTGTGCCTACATCACTTACAAGGAGGCAGCACTATCTGTGCCTACATTACTTACAAGAAGGTAGTGCTGTCTGTGCCTACATCACTTACAAGGGGGCAGTGCTGTCTGTGCCTACATCACAAGGGGGCAGCGCTGTCTGTGCCTACATCACTTACAAGGAGGCAGTGCTGTCTGTGCCTACATCACTTACAAGGAGGCAGTGCTGTCTGTGCCTACATCACTTACAAGGAGGTAGC
Organism: Bufo gargarizans; assembly: GCF_014858855.1. Classification (NCBI taxonomy): domain Eukaryota; kingdom Metazoa; phylum Chordata; class Amphibia; order Anura; family Bufonidae; genus Bufo; species Bufo gargarizans. The sequence continues at coordinate 178,829,116 of NC_058087.1, read as the reverse complement.
ACTGTCTGTGCCTACATCACTTACAAGGAGGCAGTACTGTCTGTGCCTACATCACTTACAAGGAGGCAGCACTGTCTGTGCCTAAATCACTTACAAGGAGGCAGCACTGTCTGTGCCTACATTACTTACAAGGAGGCAGCACTATCTGTGCCTACATTACTTACAAGGAGGCAGCACTGTCTGTGCCTAAATCACTTACAAGGAGGCAGCACTGTCTGTGCCTACATCACTTACAAGGAGGCAGCACTATCTGTGCCTACATTACTTACAAGGAGGCAGCACTGTCTGTGCCTACATTACTTACAAGGAGGCAGCACTATCTGTGCCTACATCACTTACAAGGAGGCAGCACTATCTGTGCCTACATTACTTACAAGGAGGCAGTGCTGTCTGTGCCTACATCACTTACAAGGGGGGTGTATTTTGCAGTACCGTTCCCCCTGACATGAGGTGGTGGTCACATAATCCTTTTAATTTTAATTACGGTACATGTTAAAAGGCACCACAATATAGGTACACATTGAGGGTGGGTTTGTATAAATATATAAAAACATTTCTTGATTATTATTTATTTATTTTTAACTTAACCCCTACCTGACACTGACTGTAGTAGTGCAGTGTGCTGATTGGGTAGGCACAGGAACTGTGCTTGCCTGATTAGCAGATAGCCGGCCCCAGCATTGGTGAAAACTCTGATGCCAGCAGATTAATCCCTTAGATACCACAGTCAATGCTGATCGCTGCATATAAGGGGTTTACAGAGGGAGGGGGCTTCTTCTCTAAACTCATTGTCATTGTTGATGGCTACTAAGCCTTACAAAGGCCTCGGGGCCCGCCAGCTACAGAGGGCTATTTAAGCCCAGCCCTTGAGACTCATAAGCAACTGTCAGTGTAAAACACAGTCACAATGTATTGTAATGCATTGTAGATCAGACCCTCAAAAGTTGAATTCCCCTAATGCAGCAAAAATATAAAAGTAAAAAAATATATAAAAGTTTCAAGTAAAAACGTGGATTTACAGTTGAAAAAAAATTAGGTATCAGCGTGTCTGTAACAACTGGATCAATAAAAATATCACAAAAAGAGTGGCACAAAAGACATTTTTGGTCACTTCTCAAAAATCATAATATCATGCGATCAAAAAGTCATATGTACTTCAAAAAGTCGTATGTACAAAACGTCACCTCATCCAACAAAAAACAAGACTTTACACAAGACTATCACCAGAACAAAACCAAAAAAGACGGTTTATAGAAAATGTTGACACAAAACTTTTTTTTTTTTTTTTTAAATACTTTGTGTGAGAGCGGTAAAATGTGAAAAAAAATCTATTAATAATAATAAATATGGATGATTGGTATCTCTGTAATCACACTGACCAGCAAAACAAAGATAACATCGTTTTTCCTGCAATAAGAAAACCCCCCCAAAAAATGACAGAATTACTGCCTTCTCTTTATCCTGCTTCCCAAAATACTAAATAAAAAGTGATCAAAAAGTTGTATGTACCCCAAAATAGAACCAATGATAATGTCAGCTCATCCCAAGAAAAAAACAGCTCAGTTTAAAGAAAAATAAACGTATAGTTATCAGAAAACAGCTGTACTACTACCTGGAGGCTGTTCAATAGCAACATGGTGACCAAAAGCTTGGCTTTCCCTTCTGATCCCTGCAGCCTACCCAAACAGCAGTTTACGGCCACATTTATAGCATGTCAGTACCTGGTAGAAGCTGCCTAGCAAATTAAAGGGCATTCACTGTGTGTCGCAGATGGCACAGGGTGGGTACTGAACTGCTTTAGCTGTGGAAAACTTCCAATTTTCATTTTACACCATTCCCTGCTCATTCATTTCTGCAAAACATCTGTTGTGTCAAAATTCTCACTCCACCCCTTAAAGGGGTTGTCTCACTTCGGTAAGTGGCATTTATCATGTAGAGAAAGTTAATGCAGACCACTTACTAATGTATTGTTATTATCTATAACCTATATTGCTTCCTTTTCTGGCTGGATTCATTTTTCTGTCACATTATACAGATCTCGTTTCCATGGTTACAGACCACCCTGCAATCCATCAGTGGGGGTCGTGCTTGCACACCATAGGAAAAAGCACTAGCCTATGTGCGCTCCTATGGTCCCGGCCACCAGAGAGGCTGATTCTTGTTCCTATAGTGTACAAGCACGGCCACCACTGATGGATTGCAGGGTGGTCTGTAACCATGGAAAAGAGCAGTGTATAATGTGATGGAAAAATGAATCCAGCCAGCAAAGGAAGAAATATGGATATTAACAATATATTAGTAAGTGCCTTGTATTAACTTTCTCTACATGATAAATGCAACTTACTGAATTGAGACAACAACCCCTTTAATATCTTGAGGGGTGTAGTTTCCAAGGTGAGGTAACCATTTATAATTTCCCTCCAGATTATCAAAAAATAAATTCTGTGATGGGGAAGGTTTCTAAAATGGGGTCACTTGGGGGGAATCACCTTGGAGGCTCTGCAGTGGTCGGCCAGTGCTGTATAAATCACCAAACTAGGTCTCAAATGCACATGGAGTTCTTTCTCTTCTGAGCCCTGCCATGTACCCGAACAGCAATATACGACCACGTATGGGGTGTCGCCGTATTCAGGAGAAAATTGGTAACAAATTGTGGGGTCCTTTTTCTCCTGTTACTTTTAAAATTTGGGGCTAAAGCAACATTTTGTTGGAATTTTTTTTTTTTTTTTCAATTTCACAGCCAATTGTTTCTAAAGTCTGTGAAACACCAGTGGGATCAAAGTACTCACTACACACCTCAATAAATTTCCTTAAGGGGTGTAGTTTCCAAAACAGGGTTCGTTCTTGGGCATTTCCACTTTTTCCTCAAGGTCTCGTCAAATGCGAAATAGCGTTTGAAAACCATTACAGCAAAATCTGCACTCCGAAAGCCATATGGCGCTCCTTCTCTTCTGAGCCCTGTGGCGTGCCCATGCAGAAGCTTACAACCACATATGGGGTGTTCTTATACACTGAATAATTAGGGTAATAAATATTGAGATTTGTTTTGCTGTTAACCCTTGTGTTACAGATAAAAACGGAAAAAAAACAAAAACAAACATTTACTACATTTCATCTCCATTCTTATTTAATTCTTGTGGAACATCTAAAAAGTTAACAGTTTGTAAAATCAGTTTTGAATAATGTGAGGGTTTAATTTCTAAATTGGGGTAATTTATGGCTGGTTTCTACTATGTAAGCCCGTGAAAGTGACTTCATAAAGTTGGTTGTGGAAATTTTCTGAAAAACTTGAAAAATTGTTAAATTCTAGGCTTTCTGAAAAAAAAAAAAGCCGCTTACAAAATTATGACAACATAAAGTAGACAAATGCTAGTAATATCTCATAAAATAGTTATTAAAAGTCTTAAAGTTAGAGAAACTAAAATTTTGAAATTTTTTTTATAAATAAAAGGTAAAACATATCGACTCAAATTTACCACTAACATGAAGTATGATGCGCCCCGACAAAACAGAAAGGCTTGGATAAGTGAAAGCATTCCAAAGTCATTGCCATATGAAGTGACACGTCAGATTTACAAAAATAGGCTGTGTCAGGAAGGGGTTAAACATAGGCCTACGTGTGGATTGAGGACTGCCGACTGGAAATTGTCAAAGCAGATAGCTGATGCACTGCGGTCTTTGCAGCGACGAATGCAAGACTTTAATGCACTTGGCTCTCTGCTGTCCAGATTCATACGGTCATCCTGCGTATACCCATGTACTGTATACTCGTGTACGCAGGCAGTAGACATGTCTGTGAGGGTCTGATGGGGACATCGTTCCAAAACAAGGAGTTGCATTACAAAAGATGTGAAGTGTTAGCACCCTCTGCTGGTCACTGTAATAATAGCATTGGTCATGTATATGGCTTGGGCTATCACAATTTGTATTAAAGCGAGGGCTAGTGATGTCACCTAGGCAAAGCGAAGGCAGCCATTTTGTAGAAAATCAAATGACTATTCAGTGGGTAACCAGGGATCGTTTTTTTCCTTGCTATATACAGGGAGTGCAGAATTATTAGGCAAGTTGTATTTTTGAGGATTAATTTTATTATTGAACAACAACCATGTTCTCAATGAACCCAAAAAACTCATTAATATCAAAGCTGAATATTTTTGGAAGTAGTTTTTAGTTTTAGCTATTTTAGGGGGATATCTGTGTGTGCAGGTGACTATTACTGTGCATAATTATTAGGCAACTTAACAAAAAACAAATATATACCCATTTCAATTATTTATTTTTACCAGTGAAACCAATATAACATCTCAACATTCACAAATATACATTTCTGACATTCAAAAACAAAACAAAAACAAATCAGTGACCAATATAGCCACCTTTCTTTGCAAGGACACTCAAAAGCCTGCCATCCATGGATTCTGTCAGTGTTTTGATCTGTTCACCATCAACATTGCGTGCAGCAGCAACCACAGCCTCCCAGACACTGTTCAGAGAGGTGGACTGTTTTCCCTCCTTGTAAATCTCACATTTGATGATGGACCACAGGTTCTCAATGGGGTTCAGATCAGGTGAACAAGGAGGCCATGTCATTAGTTTTTCTTCTTTTATACCCTTTCTTGCCAGCCACGCTGTGGAGTACTTGGACGCGTGTGATGGAGCATTGTCCTGCATGAAAATCATGTTTTTCTTGAAGGATGCAGACTTCTTCCTGTACCACTGCTTGAAGAAGGTGTCTTCCAGAAACTGGCAGTAGGACTGGGAGTTGAGCTTGACTCCATCCTCAACCCGAAAAGGCCCCACAAGCTCATCTTTGATGATACCAGCCCAAACCAGTACTCCACCTCCACCTTGCTGGCGTCTGAGTCGGACTGGAGCTCTCTGCCCTTTACCAATCCAGCCATCTGGCCCATCAAGACTCACTCTCATTTCATCAGTCCATAAAACCTTAGAAAAATCAGTCTTGAGATATTTCTTGGCCCAGTCTTGACGTTTCAGCTTGTGTGTCTTGTTCAGTGGTGGTCGTCTTTCAGCCTTTCTTACCTTGGCCATGTCTCTGAGTATTGCACACCTTGTGCTTTTGGGCACTCCAGTGATGTTGCAGCTCTGAAATATGGCCAAACTGGTGGCAAGTGGCATCTTGGCAGCTGCACGCTTGACTTTTCTCAGTTCATGGGCAGTTATTTTGCACCTTGGTTTTTCCACACGCTTCTTGCGACCCTGTTGACTATTTTGAATGAAACGCTTGATTGTTCGATGATCACGCTTCAGAAGCTTTGCAATTTTAAGAGTGCTGCATCCCTCTGCAAGATATCTCACTATTTTTGACTTTTCTGAGCCTGTCAAGTCCTTCTTTTGACCCATTTTGCCAAAGGAAAGGAAGTTGCCTAATAATTATGTACACCTGATATAGGGTGTTGATGTCATTAGACCACACCCCTTCTCATTACAGAGATGCACATCACCTAATATGCTTAATTGGTAGTAGGCTTTCGAGCCTATACAGCTTGGAGTAAGACAACATGCATAAAGAGGATGATGTGGTCAAAATACTCATTTGCCTAATAATTCTGTACTCCCTGTAGTAAATCTGCCACCTACAACACAAGAGGTTTGCTTTATCCGTTAAAAAAAATTTTTCTCTAGAAGCACTGAAATCAGGGGAGAACGCAACAGGATTTTTTTTTGTGGACTGTGCATTATTAAAGGGGTATTCTGGTTGGTTAAAATTGTCCCTTATCCCCAGGATAAGGGATAACTATTAGATCACCAGCTCTGTACCCCCTTGAAATGACCGGAGCGGCCGGTCGCATATGTGCTTGGTCACTCCATTAATCTCTGTGGGAATTCCGGATACCGCAGAGCGCCGTACTCGGATATCTTCAGAACTCCCATAGAAATTAGTGGAACGGCTGATTCGATCATTTCAGAGGAGCTCCTGTTCTTGTGATTGGTGGGTGTTCCAGCGGTAGGACCCCCACTTACCTAATAGTTGGATAGGGAATAACTTTTACCAACCCAAATACCCCTTTAATAGGGTGGTTTTAGGGTGACCTGCACTCTCCACAAAGACAACATAAATTTAAAGGAACACAACCTTAAATACATGCTTAAAGGGATTCTGTCACCTCCCCTCAGCCAAAAAACTATTTAAAAGCAGCCATGCAGCACAGCTTACCTGGATTAGGCTGTGCTCTTTTATCTTGAAATCCGTCCAGCAGTTACTGCAAAAAACGACTTTGATCGATAAGGAAATGTGTCCTGAAGGTGCCCAGAGGGGCGTTTTTTTCTTCTTAGAGAGCCCAGTACCGCCCCTCTTTCAGTGCCCAGCCCGCCTTCCTTGTACTTTCTAACCGCCGCCCCCAGCCTGCCACAGCCTCCCCTCCCTCTCCTCCCCCTCCCTCACGCCGAACGAAGTCTCGTACAGGCGCAGTACCCACTGAGGGCTGCGCCTGTGCGATCATCAGGAGACTGAGGGCGGCAGCTTCATCTTCGTCACTGGGCATGCGCCGAGCCCAGTGACGTCTGATGCTCGCTCTTCCCTGCTGACTGAGGGAAGAGCGAGCATCGGACGTCACTGGGCTCGGCGCATGCCCAGTGACGAAGATGAAGCTGCCGCCCTCAGTCTCCTGATGATCGCACAGGCGCAGCCCTCAGTGGGTACTGCGCCTGTACGAGACTTCGTTCGGCGTGAGGGAGGGGGAGGAGAGGGAGGGGAGGCTGTGGCAGGCTGGGGGCGGCGGTTAGAAAATACAAGGAAGGCGGGCTGGGCACTGAAAGAGGGGCGGTACTGGGCTCACTAAGAAGAAAAAAACGCCCCTCTGGGCACCTTCAGGACACATTTCCTTATCGATCAAAGTCGTTTTTTGCAGTAACTGCTGGACGGATTTCAAGATAAAAGAGCACAGCCTAATCCAGGTAAGCTGTGCTGCATGGCTGCTTTTAAATAGTTTTTTGGCTGAGGGGAGGTGACAGAATCCCTTTAAAGTAAACACAAAATCCACTTGCCCTCATTACCGGTCTGCAGCATGATCCTGATTTAAAAAGGACCTTTCATGGATTTTTTTTTTTTAGTTTAATTAAATACCTTTCCTTGCGGGGTAACCCCACTGATGCTGCCACCCTGCCTGTTTTCTTTTTTTCAAAAATCGCTCCTCTGCCCACCTCCTGTTTTCCCACCCAGTATGTTAATATTGAGCATTGTACAGGGAGAAGGAGACTGGCCTTCTCCCTGGCTGTGCCGCAGTTCAAATCACAGCGGAGAGTGCCACAGCCAGGGAGATAAAACAGCTCACCTTCTCCCTGGCTGTGGCGCTCTCCGCTGTGATTGGATGGCGGCACAGCGAGGGAGAAGGAGACGCCCATTGAGAAACCCTGGGGTCTCCTCCTCACTGTACAAATGCCTCCTCCATGTACATGGCCCGATGAAGAAGACGATTGTCAGTAAGGAATCATTCCTTCCCAGCACACGCATGCTCATCAGTGTAGGTGACTGCTGTATTTACATGCAACAATCTCCTCCACAGTGTGGAGAGGAGCGACCACTAATGCCATCACACGTCCCCATACAGAATCATTGTTTGGCGGCACGATCTGCTGCAGGCAAACAATGTTTTAAGATGACTGCATGAAAGATCCAAGCATTTCACTTGTTCATTGGCGGCGCCTTTACACAGGCGGATTATCGCCAACATGCGCTCAAACGAAGAGAGAACGCGAGGTGATCTACTGATCTGCTCTGTCTTTGGCTGGAGGTGGCAGGACTTTTTTCCCCCCTTATTCCTGACAAGACACAGCAGGGAGGCTCCTGCTCCAGCCACTTGTCTTACAGCTTGTCACATGACAGTGAGGAGGAGGAGGAGGAGGAGGAGGAGGGAGACATGGACGACATTTCTTTATTTCTCAGTTGTAATTGCAAGATCAGTGAAATATAAGGTCAAGGAAGAGATACAGGACGGCAGTGCTGCTTTGTTGACATTTATCATGAGAATTTCCCCAATGTACCAGATATGACTCAGAGTACAGGAAAATCCATCTCCTAAATAAGATTCCAACTCATTTCACAATCCACTTTGTAAATAGTTTGCATTACTGATCTGGTTTTAGGTTTTGAAGGGTTAGGGCAGCTCTCTTTACATGAAGATCTGTACAATGTTCCAATCTTACCATTGCTTTCCTCGCAGATTTCCTGCGGATTTCATATTACACATTGCAACATGTGAATCTTGCAGTGAAAATCCAGAGAACGAAATCGGCATGCTGCCGATTTAAAACCCGCACCTCATGTCAGTTTCTCCACAGATATTTTGTATGTAGAGTGTGGACGAGATGTTAAAGTATCTTCGGCCTTACTGCTACAGGAATTTGCCATGGATCTTCAGAATGCAAATCCGTACTGAAAATAGGCATCATTCAGCTACGTGTGAATGTAGCCTTCGGACACTATCTGATGCCCACTGGCTCCTTTAACTGTAATGGGGACTGGCAGAGATCCGGCTGCAACCTGGCAAACATCCTGAGAATTGGCCAGTGGTATTTGCCAATTGTAATGTGGCCAAATGTAATGTGGCCGGTGTCATCGGGTAGTGTCCGGCAATGCCGGACCCAGAGAGTTCCGGCAGGCAGTTCCCTAGTGTCAGACTAGCTTTAGAGATAATAGGGGTCATCCTATGACAAAAACTGTCGTAAGAAAGTCAGCAGCACGCAGTTTGCGACTTTTTGAATGTGTGCCACAATATAGGCTCATGCGGCGATTCTGAACCACCTTCACCACTGGGGAGTGGCAGGGGCATGGTGTGGGCATTGGCCCCGACACATTCACTATCATTTACGCCTGGCTTAAATGATGATTGAAATCTACTCCGTCATAAATTAAGTGACCCCTATTCGGTTCACACAGTAGAAAGTGCAGCCAGAAAATACTTGGAACTAGTGTTGGAATTTGCTGTGCACTTGAAGTGGTTACAATTGTGGGAAAAAAGTGGAATTGCATATTTCTGTTTTCACAAGATACATAATGTCCCTATGACATCAACCTGTCCCAATATATGTGGGAGTTTTCTATTGTCACCTTTTATCCCAGTATGGTTTTTAGATCTATACTGCTCATAGCTTTGTATTTTTGCATACAGTCCTCTAGGGGGCACATGGAAGTTTACTACATACTGTTTCTACATTGGGCCACATTGACGAATGTGAGTGGACCTCGAATTTAGGGCATCTGGGTGTAGAGAAATAATCTACACAGCTTGTTAGAAATTGGATGGCTTAATATACAACCTTTTCCACAAAAAAGGGGACTGCTGAAGATGTGCCATGTCCAAATGTATGATTCAGCATGAGACACTTTGATAAATTTGGTGCATTTTTTACACTGTCTAGTCAAAGTTTACAATGTGTTAGGATTAATAAATCTTCCCAGAGTGTTAAAAGGTCAAACCTAACTATAAATGGGCCAACAAACCTGATAAACTATTGGCTCGAAGGCTTAAATCCCAGCAACGCATTAATCAAGTCCTGCGGATTCAAACTCAAGAAGGCCAAGTCACGAGTAACCCTAACCATATCTATTATACTTTTCATGATTTTTATCAAGCCCTGTATAAACATCGAAAGCCCCAAATGTCTACAATAACTGACGCCTCCCTAAACTCATGTCACAGTCCCTCAGGTGACTGATGTCAGGAAATCAAGATTGGCTAAGCGTGGAGGAATTTAACAGCCTCCTTGATTTCTCTTGATTCAGTGTTGATAGGGTTAATGGCCACTTCTCTTTTCTCAGCTGTTGCTCAGTGGTCATCACTTCTACACTTTATAGTCTCACCCCACCCTTCTGACTGTGCGGTGGATAGCTTTATTTGGGTTTGGCTGAGCTGGTGTGAGGTCATCTCTCGTGTTCTTGTTCTTCCATCTCTACAGAAGTTAAGTGTCGCGTTTGTTTGTATTTGTTATATTCCCTGTTGTATCTGAGACAGAGACTTCCATTCGTCCATCTGGGGAGAAATGGGTTGTCTCTGGTCCTATACTTATTCCAGGGCCTTATAGGGAAATCAGGGCCTAGGTATCCTGCTTATGAATATTCCTACCTTCAAGGTCTATTCATATTGATAGGTAGTCGGGGCCCGTATTAGGGTTGTCTAGAAGGTGACCGGTTTCTTCCCTAGTTTCCAGGCCCAGTTACTGTTCCCCTTCCCTCCTGTGTTCAGTGAGGAGTCGTCGCCACCCCACTGATCGTGACAACTTAATGGGGAGGTATCGATTGAGGAAGTTGAGTTGACCCTTGAAAATCTGAAAATAGGGAAGGCCCCTTGTCCAGATGGTCTGACTGCCCTCTATTTTAAAAAATTCTCCCAAATTCTCGTTCCACACATTAGAACATACTGTATCCATCTCCTCCAGGGCAATGCAATGCCTAATGAATTCCTTTCTGCCCTTATAATAGTTATCCCCAAATCTAATAGGAACCCTCTCTCTCCAGCTAATTATAGACCGATCTCTTTATTAAACCTTGACGATAAGATCTTCACATCTATTCTAGCCCGCAGATTAAACCATTTACTTCCCCTTCTGATCAAGTTGGATTTATCCCTCAAAAGAGAAGCCCCGGATAATGTGCGCAAAATTCTTTATGTAATCTCATGGTCACATCAACACCAACATCCCCTAACATTACTTTCATTGGACCTGGAGAAAGCCTTTGATTGTCTCTCTTGGGAATACATGCTATCAGTTATGGGTCTCCATGGCCCCTTTGTCCAAGCCTTGGCGACACTTTACTCACACCCCACAGCTTTTCTAAAATTACCCTCTACTCCCCCCTCTCCTGTCAATATTGGAAGGGGCACGAGGCAGGGATGTCCTCTATCCCCAGCCCTCTTTGCCTTTGCAATCGAACCGTTAGCTACCCTTATACGTCAGGATCCTAATATCACGGGCATTACTGTTGGGGCCCAGGAACTAAAGATGAACTTATTTGCAGATGACCTGCTCCTTAAAATCACCAACCCAGTTATTTCTCTCCCCAACCTTACTGCGCTCTTACAAGAGTTCTCTAGGGCTTCTGGTTTGAAAATTAACCCTTCTAAATCTGAGGTTCTCCATTGTAACACCCCTTCCAGTGTTATCGCCCTGACGGAAAGGGAATTTGGTTTCCGCACCTGCCCTAGCAAGTTATCCTATCTAGGAATATACATCACTTCACAACTGTCCAATATGTACAAAGTAAACTACACTCCCCTCTTCTTATCTTGGCTAGGTAGAAATTATACCATTAAGATGGTGGTATTACCACGTCTGTTGTATCTATTTAGAACCTTACTCATCCCGGTTCCCTTAGCAGATCTACATCGGCTACACAGAGATCTCTCTTCTTTCATCTGGGCTCATCGACAACCGAGGATTAAGCTTGAAGTTATGTTTCTTCATAAACGAATGGGAGGTCTTTCAGTCCCCAATTTCATCGAATATTACAAATCAGCTCGTTTAGCACAGCTTCATTTGGTCCATGGTCGCAGACACCCTCCGATGTGGGTGACCCTGGAGACATACATGATTGCCCCATTTTCCTGGTCTGCATTATTCTGGGATTCAAATCCTCTCCCTACTGACCTCAAATCTAAGGCCCTACTACCTTCTACGCTATTCAACTATGGAGGTCAGTCCGTTTTAAGGCAGGTCTCCAATCCAGACCCACCCCCTTACTCCTCTATTCGCTAATCTGTCTTTGCCACCTGGGATAGACTTGAGTGGTTTCTCATGGTGGTCCGCCAACCGTCTGACAAGACTACATGACTTTCTTATTGCTGGTAAACTACCATCTGCAGATCAGTTACGATCTAAATATTCTATCCCTACATCTGAAAGGTTTAGACTGATTCAGATTTTATCTTTTTGGTGGTCTATTGTGGGGACCCTCTCATCCATTTCCTGCTCTCCTTTTGAACTTTTCATTTTACATTCTTTTAAAAGGGTAGGACTGGTATCTCTCCTCGATTGTTGGTTAAAAACTTCATCCAGTGTCAACAAGCTGCCCTATATGTCAAAGTGCGAGGAGGACATCCATTGCTCAATGTCTATTGCTAAATGGCATGCGTTTTGTGAAACTGTCACCAGGGGCAGTTGGCAGGTATCCCTGGCTGATCCTCCATAGGGCCTATTTAGTACCCGACAGTCTACATCGTATCTATCCATTGGTTTCACCCCTTTGTTTTCGGGGCTGCAGTACTATTGGATCAATGTACCATATATGGTGGGCATGCCCTGTAGCAAGCTCTTTTTGGTCAGGAGTATGCACAATCTTATCAAATGTTCTGGGCCCTACTTTTCATGAAGACCCCATCAGTTTGTCTCCTTGGAGATAAGCCTGTAAGCTTAAAATACATCCCATTTAAGTTAGCCCAATAATTTTTGCTCGCGGCACGTATACACATCGCGGCTAAATGGCGATCCAACGCCCTTGGTCTTGCTGAGGTTGTGCAACGCATGGATAGAATGGCCATATATGAAAAGATTACAGCTACTATGGGAGATACGGTCGAATCATACTTAAAACTCTGGAAGCTGTGGCTGGCCTCCTCCCACACTTCCCATAAGATACCCTACTTGTCAATGTAACTTTGGTGAGAGGTTATTGGCTTCTTCTACAGTCTATTTCGGGATGCATGAGACATTCTATGCCCGTAACACCTGCCCTCTACTTTTATCTGAGAAATCCAAAGCTTTGCACTCATAGGGATACCATGTTTTTGTTACTTGATGTACAGTACAGACCAAAAGTTTGGACACACCTTCTCATTCAAAGAGTTTTCTTTATTTTCAGGACTATGAAAATTGTAGATTCACACTGAAGGCATCAAAACTATGAATTAACACATGTGGAATTATATACATAACAAAAAAGTGTGAAACAACTGAATATATGTCATATTCTAGGTTCTTCAAAGTAGCCACCTTTTGCTTTGATTACTGCTTTGCACACTCTTGGCATTTTCTTGATGAGCTTCAAGAGGTAGTCACCTGAAATGGTTTTCACTTCACAGGTGTGCCCTGTCAGGTTTAATAAGTGGGATTTCTTGCCTTATAAATGGGGTTGGGACCATCAGTTGTGTTGTGGAGAAGTCAGGTGGATACACAGCTGATAGTCCTACTGAATAGACTGTTAGAATTTGTATTCTGGCAAGAAAAAAGCAACTAAGTAAAGAAAAATGAGTGGCCGTCATTACTTTAAGAAATGATGGTCAATGAGTCCGAAAAATTGCAAAAACTTTGAAAGTGTCCCCAAGTGCAGTCACAAAAACCATTAAGCGCTACAAAGAAACTGGCTCACATGCGGACCGCCCCAGGAGAGGAAGACCAAGAGTCACCTCTGCTGCGGAGGATAAGTTCATCCGAGTCACCAGCCTCAGAAATCGCAGGTTAACAGCAGCTCAGATTAGAGACCAGGTCAATGCCACACAGAGTTCTAGCAGCAGACACATCTCTAGAACAACTGCTAAGAGGAGACTGTGTGAATCAGGCCTTCATGGTAGAATATCTGCTAGGAAACCACTGCTAAGGTCAGGCAACAAACAGAAGAGACTTGCTTGGGCTAAAGAACACAAGGAATGGACATTAGACCAGTGGAAATCTGTGCTTTTGTCTGATGAGTCCAAATTTGAGATCTTTGGTTCCAACCACCGTGTCTTTGTGCGACGCAGAAAAGGTGAACGGATGGACTCTACATGCCTGGTTCCCACCGTGAAGCATGGAGGAGGAGGTGTGATGGTGCTTTGCTGGTGACACTGTTGGGGATTTATTCAAAATTGAAGGCATACTGAACCAGCATGGCTACCACAGCATCTTGCAGCGGCATGCTATTCCATCCGGTTTGCGTTTAGTTGGACCATCATTTATTTTTCAACAGGACAATGACCCCAAACACACCTCCAGGCTGTGTAAGGGCTATTTGACCATGAAGGAGAGTGATGGGGTGCTGCGCCAGATGACCTGGCCTCCACAGTCACCGGACCTGAACCCAATCGAGATGGTTTGGGGTGAGCTGGACCGCAGAGTGAAGGCAAAAGGGCCAACAAGTGCTAAGCATCTCTGGGAACTCCTTCAAGACTGTTGGAAGACCATTTCAGGTGACTACCTCTTGAAGCTCATCAAGAGAATGCCAAGAGTGTGCAAAGCAGTAATCAAAGCAAAAGATGGCTACTTTGAAGAACCTAGAATGGCAGATTTTCAGTTGTTTCCCACTTTTTTGTTATGTATATAATTCCACATGTGTTAATTCATAGTTTTGATGCCTTCAGTGTGAATCTACAATTTTCATAGTCATGAAAACTCTTTGAATGAGAAGGTGTGTCCAAACTTTTGGTCTGTACTGTATGTGAATTTTTTTCTTTTACTTGTTTGTTTGAGGTTACATTCATTAAACTGTGTATCTATCATTAACCACCTCCTGCGTGAGGTGCATTTCTATGATAATGTTTTTGGTTTCGGTAACCTTGCCTTAAGAAAACCCAACTATTTGAAACTATAAAAGGTCAACCCTAACAACAATATACATATAATTAAAAACTGCTGTTCTGATCTATGCATTATGAAAGGTGAAACTAATATATGAGATACTCATTACATGCAAAGAGAGATATTTCAAGCCTTTATTTGTTATGATTTGGATGATTATGGCTTACAGTTTATGAAACCCCAAAGTCTCAATCTCAGAAAATTAGAATATTACATGAAATCAATAAAAAAAAAAAGGATGCTAAATAGAAAAATGTAGGACCTCTAAAAAGTATAATCATGCACATGTACTCAGTACTTTTTCTTCCACACTTGTCCCTTCCACATAACTTTCTATTAATGTGCTTCGATACCACACTTTGGGAACATTTAACGTCTTTTGCAATTACCATATTTTTTGCCCCATTAATGTGTCTTATGGCCAGAATAGAATTATCCTACTGCATTCTGAATAGAGAAAAATTCAGGATGCATCAGGATGTCTTCAGTTCAGTCACTTCCTTTGGACGGAGGAAATACCGCGTCCAAAATTCCTGATCAGTTGCCGGATCCGGCATTAATTTACTTTGAAATGCATTAAAAATACCGCAATGCTGGATCTGTCCTTCCAGTCTGCGCATGCGCAGAGCGGTAAAAATTAAAAAAAATAAATAAATAAAATATATATATATATATATAAATAATGGATCCGTTTCTCCGGATGACATGCGGAGAGATGGATCCGTTCTTGCAATGCATTTGTAAGACGGATCCGGATCAGTCTACAAATGCTGTCCGTTTGCATGCAGATTGCCGGATCTGGCAGGCAGTTCCAGCGACGGACCTGCTTGCCGGATCACTCTGCCGCAAGTGTGAAAGTAGACTTACTGAAAAAAATGAACTTTTGCACGATATTCTAATTTTTCGAGTTTCACTTGTATATGCGGATGTAATGAGTTATGGAAGTGATTACAATATTAGAGCAAATGGAGGTTTATTGGGTGAAACTGGACAATTGAAAGGAGGCCCCTAGACCCTGTTGGGCCGTCTCTAGCCTAGATACAGCCTCTCGCCTGGATACAGGATGGGATACGGCCTCCAGCCTGGATACATGGACTTGGTGGCATACAGGTTCCTGTGGCACATTTGCCCACAGATGTTACAGCTGGGCCTGTAGATCCTGCACACTTGTAGTTTGCTGAAGCTGGCGTCCCAGCTGGTCCCATAAATGCTGGATTTGGTGTTAAATCTGGTGACTGGGCAGCCAAGGAAGTGTAATCTGGAGGAGACATTCCTGGGAAACCCTTGCTGTGTGTGGACGAGCATTATCTTGCTGAAAAATACCAGTTGTCAGCCCGGCCATGAGAGGAACACATGTGGAGGCAGGACGTCCTGCACATATCGCTGAGCTGTTAGTGTCCCTCGTATCACTACTATGGTTGACCAGCTGTCTTATGTAATGGCTTCCCAGATCATCACATCAGCAGTGTGTCGCTCCACATCAGAAGCTGTATTGAAGCGCTAACCACAAGGCCTCCATACTCACATCCCAAACAGAACCTGGATTGGTCACTAAAGAGGATACGGTTCCAGTCTATCAGTCCAGGTTCACTACACATCTGCTGGCTGTCAATGGCAGGATATGTAATGAGTGCCATGACACCAAATTCCCTTCTGCTAAGTGCCCTGGGCAAAGACAGGGGTGTATAATGAAAGTGTACCTGTGTCTGGATGGTGGACAATAAAACTGTGGGAGCTGCTCGTGCTTGTCGGTAGATCAAACGATCCTCTCTACTGATGGTCTGTCAGGAGCCCGTTCGCCGTGTGTGTCCTCACGTAACCACTGCTCCCAACATCTCCTAACAGCTAGGTCAGAACAGCAGACAGGGCGTTAAATCAACCTCTGTTGTCCTATAATGCGCCTTCTCTCAAAGTCTGTCAACTGGGCAAAATGTTTTCAAGTGTGTCATAGAGGCATGTCTAAGTCAGCAATCCCTCATCAGGAGGTACACTACCCAAAAGTAGCCCCTGAAAGCATTTGTATATGGCAGCAGGGGAAGCACTTTTACACCCTCTTGTGGCAAGACCCAGTGTCTAATCAGACGACACCTGTAATCATTTACATACCTGTCGGAGGTATAACTGCATGCTGGGTTTTCTATCTGGGTCCAGTATTTTTCTGTCAATGAACACATATTCAACAGCTTTCAGGCTGCACCACTGAAGTGCATATACTGTAGAGCCCTTCTGGTCAGCCTACAATTCAGTGATATCAGGAGGCTGACCACTCACAGATGAAAAATGCAGACGATTGGCATGGATAATGTTAAATTCATTGTCATTTATTCACAGAAGAAAAAAAAAATTATTTTACACGGCTTTATCTGAGGTAGGGTCGCTCATTCTCTAGTTTACAAATCGTTTCAAACAAGGGGACATCACATTTCTTTACCTTCCCTGCATAGTGCCAGTTCTTATGAGGATTAAAAAAAGGAAAATGCACAAGATAGTAAAAAAAAAATAATAATAATCAAACCAAAAGCTGTACAGCTGGTAAAAAGTGCAAAGAAAGCCATGGATAGCAGCGCCCGCAGGGTTAGATGTAAGGACTCGTCCCTTGGTCTGTACTGATGAGCTTGGTCTGTAGAGTAAAATCTAATTTACTGTTTCTTCCACATTCGTGATATGATCCCTGCATCGTGCAGCAGATTATTAAGATTTAGGAACAGTTTACATGCCTGATCCAGAGCAGTAGGTTTTCTTGCTACCTCTACTGTGCACTTCTCAGATCCCGCGTCTGCAGCTAGAGGGTCACCTTGAAATAAAGACATTGCCCTAAACCTGTTACCAGCCTATCTCCACCTGCTACCTATGCCTAATGCACTATGCAGGAGATACTGATTAAATTTCCCTGTGTAGTAGGGGCCTCTGTCATTATAAAGTGTTTATGTGCAACCACAGGAAGATTACCCTGCAGTAAAACGGACGCCGCTAACAAGCCGATTAGAAGGAAATAGGCACTCATTTGTTTTGTTTTTTTTACTTTACAGTAGATGGTATTATAACGTATCCTTCAAGTGTAGTTTGCATAAAGTGTTGCTTTTACTCATTTTGTGTCCTATTTTGATTTTCTTTTCCATTTACATCCAAAGCCTCATTCCGAATTCTCAGGGTGTTGCTTGAGCTCTGATGATGGATAGACTCAAGCAGCCAGGTCACACGCAACTCAAAATCAGCACAAAGTATGTCGTTTGAGCAAACAAACTTTTTATGTATATAAAAAAATAAGAGAGTCTAGGTTAAAAAAAAAAAAAAAAAAGTGGGCAGACCATAGTGAATGTCCTTTAACACAATGACATGCCCACGTCTGCACGGATGGGGGGGAAAAAAAAAATTCTCCCATAGTCTGCTTTGTTGATCGCTCTTAGAACAAATCAGGAAATGTATAAAAAAATAATAAAGTTGGAATCACTATTTACAGTACAGATTTGGGGAGAGGTCACGCTCCTTCCCACTCTTTGGAATTGACCGCAGTCCTTGCTCCTAATTTGTAAAAGTGTAGTAACATATTGTTTGGGCCATACGGGCAGAGTTCAGGAGACTGGCGCCTGTAGTCGTTTGCCATGTTAACCCACCAAGGCAGGCAAGTGGTATCTGGGGTTACCTAAAAAAAAAAGAAGAAGAAAAAAGAAACAGAAGCAGGCAAGTGGTATCTGGACTAAACCTCAAGAACATCTGGGGCAGGCAAGTGGTATCTGGGGTGACCTTAAAAAAAAAAAAAATAAACACTGGGGCCAATCCTGTCATCTAATGGCATCCCAAGCTGCTGATCTTGCAGGGCAGATATTGAGGCTCAGGCTACATTGGCACAGCTCGCCCTAAGCTCACAGCACCCTCATTTTCATCTAATTCATGGCTAAATGCCTAGTAGATAAATAATAAAAAAAAAAGAACCAAAGTATTTGCAATATGGTCACAAGACACAGATTTCTGTACAAATATTTCCTTTATAAAGCTCTGATGTAAAAGTCAAAGAATCAATATATTAGGTGTGGCACAGTTTTCAGTTATTTACACTGCAAGATAGCTTACAAATGAATACAGGAGACGGAGGGCAGGCGAGCTGTCACTACGAGGTCGCAGGAGGTTTGGCTTTAGTGTCCTCCTTTTCAGTCTCTTTGTCTTTACTTTTCTTGGATTTCTTTTTTTTGTGTTTGTGTTTCGGGCCCTTCTCAGTCTCTGACTCGTTACCTGTGTGCTTCTTATGCTTCTTGTGTTTTTTATGCTTCTTGTGTTTCTTTTTCTCCTTCTTCCTTTTCTTTTTGTCTGGGCTGCCTGTGGAGCTGACGCTGCTGCTGCCGGAGTCGCCAGGGCTTTGGCTGCCGGCTGGACTGTTTGGGCCAGTGGCAGGCAAGTTACTACTACCCATATCTGTAGCTTGTGTGTGTTCATCGTCCTTGTTTTTAGTTTCCTGAGGGTCGTCTTGTTTGACAGAGGCCTCACTATCACTTTCATTGTAATCAGGCACAAATGAAGCTTCATCAGTGTCTTTGGTCAAGTCTGTGGAGAGCCGTGTAGAACGGCTTTGAGGACCCTTTGTCTTGTCAGAGGCTTCCTTGTCCGTTTTTACTTCTGGTGAGGGACGTTTAGGGTGCGATGATCTTTTATCACTCGTGTCTTCTGAAGTTTTTGATTTAGATGGGGCTTTCTCTTTCCCTCTTTCACTGCTTCTGTCAGATGACACTTGATCAGTATTGCTTTGTCGCTTTGAGTCTGACGACTTTTGTTCAGCCCTTGGCCTGCGCTCTTGACCAGGACTGTGACTGCCACTCTTAGAGTCTCTCGGAACTTTCTTAGGTTCTCTAGAGTCGTCTCTGGGTTTTACTTTTTGGGAGTTGGACGATGAATCTTTGTTCCTGAGAGGAGATTCCTTTCGTCGCTCATCTTTTCTCCTGGAACCACTCTGATCCCGACTGTCATGATCTGACTTTTTATCACTGTCTGGCCTCTTTACCTTGTCATCGTGCTCAGACCTTCTCTCTCGCTCTCGGCTTTCATGTTCTTGTTTTCTATCCCGTTCTTTGCCGTCATGTTCTTGCCTCCTTTCCCGATCTTTACTGTCGTGTTCAGGCTTTCTGTCACGTGAATCGTGGTCTTGCCTCTTGTCATGATCATTCTTTTTGTCTCTCTCTCTGCTCTCATGTTCGGTCTTTCGGTCTCGGTCATGTTCCTTCTTATCCCTCTCTTTGTTCTCATGTTCTTGTTTTCTATCTCTGCTGTCTCCACGATCAGACTTCTTCTCGCTAGTGGGAGTAACGTCTTTGTTGGAACTGCCACGTCCTGATTCCTGTTTTTCAGATGACTTCTCTTTTGAGGACTGTTGGTTGCGGTCAGAACTGCTGTCATTTTGGGAACTTCCTTTTCTTTTATCGGAAGAGTCCTTGTCAATTGCAGGACTATTTTTATCTTTTGATCTGTTCTTGGTTTGGGAAACATTGGTTTCCTTGGTTGATCTGGCATCTTGTGGCGTTCCATCACTTCCCTGCTTCACTTCTTTCTCTGGTAAAATTACAGTAGATGCTGGTTTGGATACAACACTCATTGGTTTCCCAGGATTCGATGTTCCTTGCGAGTCCTTAGCATCGTCATCTTCAGACTCAAATTCATCCTTGTCCCATTTTGACGGTGGAACTTGAATCATTATGATGACATCTTCTGCTGGTTCCATACTATCATTGGTATACTCCTCTAAGGTCTTAATAACCGTTCTTTTGTTGTCTTGCTTTTCTTCTGCTTTCCGGAGAGGACTCCCACCTGTGGAGCTTGTGCTGTTAAAAAAAATGTAATAAATTAGTAAAAACGAAATAGAACTAGCACAGTGTGAAGACGTATACCCAAATGCAATAAATACAAATCATTAAATCGCCAACATATAGGTAGCAAGTTAGCACTTCTTAACAAGTCTAATTGGATTTGCCTGGGTTTCATTTGCAGAAATAAGGGGGAAATTTATCAAAACAGGTGTAAAAGAAAACTGGCTTAGTTGCCCCTAGCAACCAATCAGATTCCACTTTTCCTTTTAAAAAGAAGGTCGGAAAAATGAAATCTGGTTGGTTGCTATGGGCAACTAAGCCAATTTTCTTTATCAGTTTTCATAAATGTCACCCACAATTTATATTTCTATATAGTAACCCCATGATTATGTGCATCTTCGTAGCAGCTACCTGGCATTGGTTGCTAGAGCTTTACACAACCATATACATACAGAGCTGACATGTATAGTCACATATTTCTTTATATTTATTCACAATAACATGTAAGGCTAGTTTCACATCTCAGTCTGTCTTCTCCGGCAGGCTGTTCTGGCATAGAGTTCCCCACATTGCAAACATGCCAGGATCTGGACAAACACCGCTGCACGCAGCGGTTTTTTGTCCGTCCAGTTCCCAGCATTTTATGCCAAAACAGCCCGAGAGGACATAGGATGTGAAAATAGCCTAATATTTCTTTATTTGAATCTACCAGTTCCTCTAAATGTCCTCTACTGTGCCTACTTTAAGAATACTTCACAATTAATTTCTAAGTACCCAGTACGATCCTACAAAGGTGCAAATTATATGTCAGCAATTCAAGGAATTCCTTTATGATCAAAAAAATATCCCCTTCCAATATATGCTATCAATCATTCCTACCTGGTATAGTCGACCAAGGTGGATCCAGATCCATCAGGAGCAAGTACCTTCTTTCGTACTTTTCCCTTAACACGTTCTGCCTTCGGTTTGGCCGGGGCTGTTGGCTCGTTTTTGTCTTGTGCTTCTTCTGTTCCAGCAGCAGTTTCCGTGTTTGTTATTTTTTTCCCAGTCTCACGGTTCAGTTTAATCTTTTTCACAGTTGTTGCTTTGTCCTTCTCGGGAATCTTCTCGGGTTTGACAACCTCTGCCTCAGATTTTAGTTTAGAAGCAGGAGGTTTTGGAGCCTCAGGAGTCTCAACTTTTATAGTCTTAGCTGGTTTTTCCTGTTCCTTTTCTGCAGATTTGTCATCAACTTTTCTCTTGCGTTTTTCAGGTTTGGACTCAGCTGTTCTTGGTTTCTCTGCTGCCTTTTTAGCCTTTTCTTCCTTAATTGTTGGCTTGTCCATCTTAGTGTCTTTTGTGTGGTCCTTTTTGCTCTTCTCCTCTTTAGACTGTTTTTCCTGATTTTCTTTTATTACCTTGAGATGGACTTTACGAGGCAACATAGTCTTATCGTCTTTTTGGCTAGACACATGTTTTGAATTGTCGTTCTTCTGCAGTTCATCTTTGATCTTCTTCGGTGGTGGCTCATCACTCGCCGGTTTAGCTTTCTCTCCGTCCCCTGCTTTTGGTTTAGCTTTCTCTCCGTCCCCTGCTTTTTCAATCCTGATTACCTTGGATAAAGTTTCTTTCTTGGGCTGGTTAACCTCAGCTCTACGTTTAGTTTTATCGACTTTCACTCTTGGTTTTTCTCGTTTGTCTTTATCAGAAAGAGGTTTCAGCGCAATAGACTCGGCATCCATGGGCTCATCTCTAACTGGGGTGGCATCATCTTTGCTGGTGGGCACAAACATATGTTCGTTTCTTTTGCCATCATCCCCATGCGGGTCTCTGTGCTTTCTCGATCCATCAGTTCCAGTCTTAGGCAAACCTTCGCTTTCTTCTTTCCGTCTCTTGCGATGTTTCTTATGTTTGTTTGCCCTCGAGTCGCCAGATTGGACAAAAGGTTCTCTTTCCTTTGATTTTCTAGTGTCCTTCATGTGTGCATCACGTGGCAGTAGTTTTTCCTGATATCCACCAACTAAAGGTGGGCGCAGCCGGGGTAGTAAAGGTGCAGGATAATTTTCTCTATGACCACGATAAGGCGAATGATCTCTTCGAGTCTGTGGTGGAAGAAGAAATCTGTTTTCTGGAAAATTTTCCCTACCGATTGGCGACCTCTGTCTTGGAATGGCATTCAATGCACATCCTTTATAATACTTTTCAAACCATTCCCTGTAAGTACGTTCCCACTCTCTGTAGGCCTCCTTTTCATAAGGATCTCTCAGATCCGGCTGACGGCCATACATCGCTTTGAGATCATAGGGTGGCAATTCACGATAGCGGTTTGCATAATCACGTTCCCCTTCAACTTGCTGAAGAAGTCTCTTATTAGCAGGAGAAGGTGGTCTGTAGGGTGGGGATCTAGATCGAGAATGGAATCTCCTGTATGGTGATCTTGACCTGGACCGAGGATATCCATGAGACCGGGACCTGGAGCGGTAAGTACGCCCCTTTCCATGGGCTTTCCTCTGGTATGAAGGAGATCTTGAAAAAGACCGAGAACGCGATCGACTAAAAGACCGAGAATATGAGCGTGACCTTGAAGAACCAGATCTTGATTTAGAGTAAGAGTACGAACTTTTAGAGTATGATGATCCAGAGTAAGGAGATTTAGACCTATCAAAGGTAAGAGAAAAACATGAAAAGAGCAAGAGCATGTATTTCTTTTATGGTTCATTTTAAGTGACTCCTCACACTTAGAGTACTTTCACACTAGCGGCAGGGGACTCCAGCGGGTGATCCGTCCTGCCGGTAGTTCACGTGTGCCCCCGGACTGCCGCTCGGTCCCCATTGACTATAATGGGGGTGGAGATCCGGTGGCAGCACGGTGAGAGGCAGCCGGACTAAAAGTACTGCATGTCGTACTTTTAGTCCGGCTGCCTCTCGCCGTGCGCTGCCGCCGGAACTACAACCCCATTATAGTCAATGGGGACAGAGCGGCAGTCCGGGGGCACACGTGAACTACCGGCAGGACGGATCCCACAGGCTGTTCAACCGCCGGAACAGCCTGCCGCTAGTGTGAAACTAGCCTTAGAAATAAAAATTTTACACTATTAAAGCATGCAAATGGTATTCCTAGAAAAGGTCAGGTACATGCAGTTGCACTAAATACGGAGTGGGGGTATGGATAATTAATGTTTTTTGGCAGTGATAGACAAAATCCTGAAAATGTACACACAACGCAAGGGATGACAAAATTGCAATACACCCCAACAAAAAAAAATAGTAAAATACAGGTCATGCTATATTCTTTTCTCACCTGGAATAAGAACGCTTCCGCTCTTTTTGAATTTTCTTGTATTCAAGCAGCTCTTTCGCAAAATCATTAGCAAATTCTTCAAGTTTCGATTTCTTCTTCTCTCTGAAGGAAAACGTAGGATTACAAGAAAAGGAGGAAAAAAAAAAAAAGAGGAAAAAAAAAAGTCAACATGCAAGTTGCTGTCTTTATGATAGAAAAGAGAGCTATATGCATAGTTGTCTCAAGTGTTCGGTTTCAGGATCTTGTCTTATCACAGAATCATCAGTAATACAATATGATTTATAATTACGGTATCTTTTCTCATTTCACACACACTTTAATGTAAAAGAGCCCAAACATCTTCAACGGAGCTTGTTCAGCCGACAACTATTCCTCCTGACTCCCCTATATAAATATGCTGGGCTCAACTGTGTGTGCATGTGTTCCCAATGGAGAGAATGTAATAAGCCTCAACCAGACACCCCTGGTGGTGGCTTACCTCCCTGAGAACTAAGATTTGGGTGCGAGTCAGCACACGGTCACACATATAAGTTAGCTGGTCCTGCTGACTTTGTTCTTATATACATAGGCGTGCATGCACACTGGAATTGATTTGAACAAATCTTACGCACATGCTGTGGAAATTTTCTGTGCAGATACGGAATCGCTTTTTGCTCTGCCTTTCAGCTAAAAAACCGCCTGCAAAGTGGATTTTCCTGCTGCATGTGACTGTACTGTTTCGTCTTTAGTAATGCGGAGTAAGAGGCAATATAGACAGTGCAATATACTACATCTTTGTATGATACCATCTATACCCTATAACTTTACCTCACTGTGCAGTTTACCTAATTCAATTACAAATAGGCATTAAGTTGAATTCATTAACTACCATGAAATATATTACTTTAATCCAATATTTCACTTTTTTTTTTATTTCTAAATCTAAAAATTCTTATAATTGAACTTAAAAAACAAAACAAAAAAAAAAACACACTTACTCCTCCTTTAGTCGTCTCTGTTCTCTATAGAACTCTTCTTTAGAGAGGGGTGGTGCCAGGGACGGTGCAGGAATGGCATTGGCATGTGCTCCCTGAACTGCTGTATTGGCCCATGGGGCAGACACTGTAGCAGGTGCTGAGGGGAAGCCTGGGGGTGGTACGTTGTAGCCAGCAGCAGGAGGTTGTCCAGGTGGGAACTGTGGTGGAAACTGAGGTGGTGGTACGCCAGGAGGTAACTGAAGACCATGGGGTGGCGGCGGAGGGAACAGAGGTGTCGGAGGTGGAACATATACAGGACCCGACGATGTCAAAGACGGCACTTGGTTTCTTGGTGGGCGATCATTGTGAGGGTGACGGCCACGGCTATGACTAGAGAAAATAAATTTTTTTTAAAACGTAATCACACTAAATGACGAGTATAGTGAACATTCTAAAGGAATAGTTTTGCCTTTATTTCCACCCACATATACAATTTCTGTAAAGCTACAGCTCCAAAAAATATAATATTCATATGCTTTATAAAGCCACAGGCAGAAAATGTAAGGCTAAAATTAATGAGGCTAAAGTATTCATATTAAATTAGTATTCAATACTAACCCATCCCATCCTATATGCGGTCTTGGTCCAGAAGGTCTTGGTATATTGGCTCTCATCAGTGGAGCTGTGAAATAAAAAAGTACATTTTTTGAAAACCAGATATTAGACCAGAAAAACAGACAGCAGTAGGCCAGGAACTACATACATGCATCCTTTATGTTCATTAATAACTTGCTAGCTAAGGCCTGTTTCACACTGCCGGCAGTGTCTTCCAACAGGCTGTTCCGGCATAGGAAGCTGGATTAAGGCCGGGTCACCGCAGAACCCCATTATAGGTAATGGACGGCATTCAGGCTGGGTCAGGCCTGGTCGGAACAACCTGCCGGATCTGTAAATGCTAGTGTACAACTAGCCTAAGTTTTGTTTGCTTAAATGAAGTCGGTCACCTCCAAAAATAGTTTCAAAGCAAGCATACTGCCACGTGGGAAGGTGCCACAAAACGTAACCATAGGGCTTCTTGTGACAATTCAGTCCTCTTATCCTGAGAAATACTTTTTATTTTTATGTAAGTAGTTTTGGATGCACTATGGTCAGGTCTGCTGCATTTGGTGCACACAGCTCCCCCCATCATCAGTGCCACCAGCCCTGAAATCTGAGGGACTGTCAAAGAGGAGGGGGAGGTAACGGTGCATCAAACAGAGCGGCCTGCCCACGGTACGCTGAAAACCTAATTTGCATAAAAAAAATAAAGCCATTTCTTGGGATCAGTGGACTGGATTTTAACAAGAAAGGTATAATTATGTTTTAGGGCACCTACCCCACATAATGGTATGCTTACTTATTTAGTAGGAGACAGACCCCCTTTAAAGGGATATGCCATAAATGTCTGGTCGATGTGAATCCCCTGACCTCCAACCTGCTGGGTCCATTCACCTCTATGGAAACAGCCAAGCAAGAGTACATACATGTGCAGTAAGGATAAGTGAATGTTCGTACAAATTGAATCATTCATTTAAACGAAATTTAAGTCAGTGAGGGAGTGTCCCTCTACAGAGACAACTAATGTGCCAGCAGATAAACATGGTCGCACATCTCGTGCATGTGCCGTTACTGCGAGTAGTGGTGCATGCACAAACGATAACTAAATTTGTTCAGTGGCGCATGCAAATTCATTGACGCCGATTTGTTTAAACATCACAGCGCACGAGCAGATAAGAGTAACGGCGCACGCACGAGATTAACAAGACCGTGGCATATGAGCAGCCATATTAATCTGCCGGCAGGGAAGCGTCCTGAGCTGTGCGGGTGTTCCTTAAAAAGTGTCAATTAATCTGGATAAATGAGTTGATTCGAACGAATTGATTCAGTCATCACTAATGCGCAGCCACCTGTCCTTATCTGCCTGGACCTGAAAGCTGCCTCACCAGGCAGGATACGGGTTGGGGGACCCCCGTGAAAGCCATAGGTGCAGGTCCCTTGATGTGGAACCTGTGTCTCAGACATTTATGGCATAAATCCTCAGGATATACCATAAACATCTAAGGTGGGGAAAACGTTTTCATTTTGGGCAGCCAGTTGAAGTTCCCCGTGAGCCCTCCCCAGACCTCCTATGAAGATCTAAGTCCATTTAAACCCAAAGGACCTCAGTGTGCCTGTAATATGGACACAAATAGGAAAGTTACACACCCATTTTCATACACCTGGTAATATGACCTAAAAAACAAGAAAATACAAGTGTGGGGTCACTAGGTCTTCATTATTCACAGCTTTCTAACCAGTACTTACTTGGAGGAGGAAGGTGGTGAGTAGAAGGTGGCATTTGTCCAAGCACTGGAACGTGGAAGCCCTAAAACAAATGCAAAAAGTTTAGAACTATTTTTGAAGCTCCAGTTTAAAATAAAGCTGGCTCAGGTGCAGTGATATAAAGACTTACTTTGTCTCCTAAGTGGAGGCTGTTGGGCAATGGCAAGCTGCTCGCCGATGTGACCGGAGCAGAAGGTGTGGAAGAGGATCGAGATCCTTCGCGCTTTTCATGACTAACAAAGGATAATAAAGACCATTAGAAAACGTATCTATAGGTAAAACAGACACGGGTATGTCCAACTGGTGACTCATAGGATTCACTGGGGAGTTAATAATTCTCTCAGCTCATACACTAGTTTTTTTTTTCCAGGAGTGATTAAAATATTGGAATCTAATTATGTCATAATTTCAGTGCCGACTAAAAGAATCCCTAGCCCAAAAAATCTTCCCTCTGTTAGACACTATGTACGCTACTAAAGTTTACATAATGAACAGCAATTTTCCAGCACAGACTTACTGAAAAGAAGGCTCTGGTTTCTCTCGCTCCTTTTGGACAGGTACAGGCAAGGCAGGCTCTGTAGAGGGCGCCGCAGGCTGGGGCTGTGCACTGGTTTGTGCAGGGCTGTGTGCAGTAGATGTGGTAGGAGCAGTGCTTTGAGGAGCAGTAGTTGGAGTAGGAGCTACAGTAGTGGGAGCTATAAGAGGATCTTGCTGGCGAGACTGCACTGGACGTGTTGGCTGCGGGGTGCTACGCTGTGGTTGTGCCGCCTGCTGTTGCTGGCGCTGCTGGGAGGCAGACTGTTGCTTACGAATACTCTTTGTATAACCGGTTTCATTCTTAAAGTTATTCACAGCCTAAAAACAGTGAAATAGAGAATCAGTAATGAGGAAAGTCAAATGCAGCAATTACATGTGAAAAAAAAAATATACTCTATATAGCCTGTGGAAAGCATATAGAAATGAGCAGGTGAATTCTACAGACCACCGATAGTCATAAAAGAAAAAAAAATCTTGCTTCTTGGGCTGATCACTAGACAGAATGTTGCCCAATTTAAAGGGGTTGTCCATAATTAGAAAACAAAATGGCTGCTTTCTTCCAAAAGCAACACCACCTCTACAGTTGTGTGTGGCAATGCAGCTCAGCTCCACTGAAATCGTGGTCCTGTTTTTGGAAGAAATTCATTTTTCTAATCTTGTACAACTCCTTTAATTGTATTGTAAATGCTGGACAGAAGGATACCCTCGGGCATTCATCCGTATAGTTGTTGTAGTACCTGACGTAGGAATTTATTGGCGATTAAGTTATCAGGAGAGACGTCCGACTGATGACATGTAGGGCACATGTGATCCTCCGATTCCAGTAGTGAAGTGCGGATACCTAGAAGTGGGTTTAAAAAAAATTGATTTATAAAAAAACACCACAAATCTCCTTAAAGGGGTTGTCTGGACTCTAGATATTGATGACCTATCCATCTGAACTCTAGATATTGATGACCTATCCTCAGAATCAGCCATCAGTGCTACATTGGTGAGGACCCGGCACCACCACCAGAAATAACACAATTAATGGAGCTGGAAGCAGGAGGCTCCTAATGCGCCATGTAGTGGCTGTGGGGAGTACTGCAGCTGAGCTCCCATTTACTTCAATACGGCAGTACCCCAGAATGGCCATTACACAGCGAATGGAACGCTAAATGTCGGACCCCCACCGATCTGATGAGGACCGATCCTGAGAAAAAAGTCATTAGTATTTAGAGCCTGGACACCTCCATTAATACAAGCAATTACACTCAGCCTTGTGTTATGCTAATGAACACATTATGAACCATCAAGACAGGAAACCGTTAAGGGTAATGGCAACATATGCAAGTCTTACCCCGTGGATCTCACAGTGAATCTACACCAAAATCCAAGTGTGAATTAGGCCTCATGCACACGACCGTTGTTTAGGTCCATTCATTTCAATGGGGCCGCAAAAGATGCGGACGACCCCGCTAAAAAAAATGTATAACACGTCCTATTGACAAGAATAGGCATTTATATTGCCGGCGGCCGTTCCGCAAATTGCGGAAGGCAACACGGGCACCTTCCGTTTTTTGCAGATCCGTGGTTTGCGGACCACAAAAAACAGCACGGTCGTGTGCATGAGGCCTTAGGCTGTGGATTCACTCCTATACCTAGCAAATCCGCTGTAAAAATGTATGGCATTTCTGCATCATCAAGAGCGTGTTGCAGATTTTAAAATCTGAGGAATACTTATTTCTTTGCTACATGTGAACATCGTTTTTAAAACCCCAGACACATATATTGTCCTGTAATATGCTGTGGCCACGTCTAAACATGGTGTCCTAAGGCAGCATAGGACACGGCACAAGGCCCGCTGACTCACCTAGTGATTAGTGTTAATTCACTTGACAAAATGTCTATTCCCCTTGAGAGAAGGCAAAGAAACGCTGTGAAGGTGCAGTGTAATACACGCCGCTATACTCACATTCATCACAGTAGCTGTTTCCACAGCAAGGAATAACAACTGCATCGCTCATCATATCTTTACAAATCATGCACAGCAGCTCGTCAGGGACGGGGTCTTCCTCCTCAGAAGAGGACGACTGAGCCTCAGGTAGAAATGGAGGCTTTTCTTTCTTGCCCATAGCATATGCCACACTGCAATATAAGAAGAATGGGTTAATAAAGGCAATGTTTGGTTCTCTTTAAAGGGGTAGCTACATCTTATCGATATCAAACTGATGGTACATTTCTCGGATATGTTATATCACTTTGTTTTCATGGGTGCCTGACCTCTGGGACCCCCCACAGATCAGCAGTAGGGCCGGGACTGGTGTCCTGATGCAGCCCTTACATTTTTCCCAGCTATGAGGGGAAATGTTGGCCCATTGACACTTTAATGACAGGGTGGGTGGTCAGGGCACAGACATACAGGGAAAGTCAGTAACGAGATCACAGCGCTAAATCAGCCATATAACCCCTTCATTCTCAGGACCCCAGAGATCCTAGATGTTGGACCCGCACCCATCATCATTTCAAAGTACAAGGTTGGCGCTATTTCTGGTGGGTAAATAAGGCTACATGCACACAAACGTTGTTAGTTTCTGTTCCTTTTTTTTTGTCTGTTCCGTAGCCCCACAAAAAAAAAAAAAAAATAGAACATGTCCTATTCTTGTCCGTTTTAGGTATGGTTACAATGGATCTGCAAAATGAAAAAAAACTGATGGCATCCCTTTTTTTTTTGCGGATCCGCAAAAACACACATCCGGTTGTGTGCATGTAGCCTAAAGCAAACATTTTCTTCAAATCCCGCTCAAACCATTAAGTTTACATCAGGTACAGGGAAACTTACGCATCAATGGTTGGTATGGCATATTTTCCAGTGTTTGTAAGCATAGCCCCCTTCATATTGGGATCTTCCACCTCCACCATAAAGCTGCGAGGAATCCCAGTGCTCTTCTTTATCCTGGGAGCAGACTCAAAACTTTTGTCCTGCAGAGGGAAAAAAATTGTTTCAATAGAAAGCACAAGAAGGATCTAAGACAAGGCAGAGGTGAGCCATACGAGGGCTGGAATAGGATCTATAGATCAGGGTGCGCCGGGACTTGGAGCCTTCTTTGCTGCTGTAGACTTACCCCATTTGTCGGACAGTTCTTGATGTAATGACCGGGCTTTAAACATCGAAAGCAAGTGTACGTTGGAGGCGGCGGTCCCAGAGGCTTCTTCATGTAGCTAAGGAAATTGTAAGAAGGAGAAACCCATGGTTATCTCAACCCACCAGAACACGGTCAGAACAGAGATCTGCGGAGAGCATGGCTGCTGTGGACTTACTTGCTAGGGTCATATTCATGGCCAGACTGAGACATCATTGCTCTGATTTTATCCTCTTCAGAAGCATTGGCTTCAGCCAGATTGGCGGTCTGTTTAACAGGCAATTGTTTGGGGAGGAGAAAAAATTAGTCAAAACTGAAAAGGACG
The DNA here is from genome assembly GCF_014858855.1 of Bufo gargarizans. Classification (NCBI taxonomy): domain Eukaryota; kingdom Metazoa; phylum Chordata; class Amphibia; order Anura; family Bufonidae; genus Bufo; species Bufo gargarizans. The sequence goes on along the minus strand of NC_058087.1, from coordinate 178,798,238 downwards.
CAGAAGGCCCAAGCACAACCAGGCACGCACACATTCAACGCCGTCATATGCCCCTCAGTCCGAGGTGAGATGTGGGACACCATTAGACTCCTATACGCCATGACTATCAGCATTAGAAAGGTTAATACCTACACTGCAGAAGGGAACATGACAAATAAATGGGTACAGCAAACCAGATAGAAGGCAGTTTCCCAAGTATTGATCAAGGCATTAAAGTGTGGTCAAATTGTAAACCTAGAAACTGTAGAATGAGCACCCTAAAGCCACGCCAGTCCTAAGGAGTCATAGTTCCTTAAAGTGAATGTCCACCTTTCACCGGTGTGTCGTTCTTAGGTCCTCCAGGATTACCGTCATACCTTTAGGGCATACAATGAATTTGATAACGGTATGTAGTGAGGGTATGGCCACACCTTCTGAAGCAAAAATCAGGAGTGGAATAAAAAATGTAAAAAAAAAAAGACGTAGCATCTGTCTTCAATACAATCTCTCCTGATTTTGGCTTTAAAAACGGCATAAAAAACCTGAACATGTGGCAGCGACTATTAGCAGGCAGGATTTTAACATCTAAAGGTCATCTGTCAGCAGATGTGTTTGTTCCATGTCCATATGTGCTCACATTGATACTAAGATAATTTAAGTTTTAATATATGCGAACGAGCCTCTAGGAGCAATGGGGGCGTTGTCGTTACACCTAGAGGCATGCACCCGCCATGTTCTCTCAACTTTGATTGACAGGATCAGGTGTGATCACATTTACACTGCCTGGTCCTGTGAAAGTGCAGAGGGCACTGCAGTTGCAGAGAGAGCAGAGCCTCTAGGAGTAACGACAACGCCTCCGTTGCTCCTAGAGGCTCATTTGCATATACTAAAACTTCTTTTTTCTCAGCAATGCGGACACATGTGAACATGGGGCCAACACAGATGCCTTCAGCTGCCAAGTGCACATGCAACAGGTCAGCCAGTGTCATAGGTACAAATCTTCTGACAGATGCCCTTTAACTATAAAAAAAAAAAAAAAAGTTCCTGCCATGATAAAGATATATTAGGAAATTAAATCAGCACAGACTAAAAAGGTGGAAATTCACAATCTCAAATCAAGTTGAACATGCTCTGAAGTATTTGAAGTGCACCTTCACCTTCGAAGATCATTCTCATGTCTACAATGTTAACACTCCTCCTATACTCCTCTACATTTCAGAGATTTCTTCACATTTCTCTACAATGGCCTTCAGCTCCTGGTAACAGCTGCAGGTTTGGCACTCTGTACAGAGCACGGTTTGCATTCTGGGACAGGTAGACCACAGACACTGTAGACTAGACTCATGGGAATAAACCTACAGTCTGCCAGAATGCACTGCAACAAAGGATAGTGATAATAGGTAACAGCACAATACTGACCAACCTGAAGAATTCTGAATACATCGAGAAACTTTTTTTTTGCATCCTAAGTATATGCAATTCTGCTTAACTTTTTATATCAATCAGAACAAAAGTAAACTATGAAAAATGATGTTCAAAGGTATCTCAGCAAAATGATACAAGTCCTGTGCTGCTGCAGAGACCACAAAAAACCCTTAAAGATAGTCATGTGTGAACTGAAAACCTAGAGCCACTTTCAAGAAGACATTAGTGAGTTGGGCTAGCTATACATGAGATACCCATCAGCACATGGCGGCCTCTCCCAATCCGGCCATACACATGTATGCTTGGTACAACACTAAGGGCTGTTTCACACGAGCGGATGCCGTGCGTGACATCCGCTCCATGAATGACAGCCAAGACCCGATGGACAGAAGAAGCACGGAGCATTAACATGACTGATAATGCTCCGTGCCTCTATGTGATCTCTTTACTACAAAATCACAGTGAGATAAAGTTGTCACCGTGATTTTGTAGTAAAGAGATCACAGAGAGGCACGGAGCATTATCAATCATGTTAACGCTCCGTGCCTCTGCAGTCTGCATCAGGTCTTGGCTGTCATTCACGCAGCGGATGTCACGCACGGCATCCGCTCATGTGAAACAGCCCTAAGGTGAGTTTAATGCATGTGGTTTACATTGAAAAGCTCCGTCTAGGGAGCAAGAATTTTATCATGTCACTTCTACAGCTACACAGAGCGTATGAAAAAAATAAATAAAAAAAATCTAAGCTCATATCCCTACAGAGATATAACTGACCAGGTTGTGCCAAGTTCTAAAGTTATCCCCTATACACTGAGGTCAGGACCTCACTGATCACGAGGGTCCTGTTCCCCCGCTGCCGCTCCTTTCATTCTCAATGGGATTGGCAGAGACAGGCGATTGCTGTAGTCTGCCATCTTGGACAATCCCATAGAAGTGAATGGTGTGACAGCAGCCATGCGCAACCTGCTGCTCTATATAAGACCCCCATTCTCATGGTCATTGAGGATCTCCGTAGTCAGACCCTACCGATCAGACGGTTATCACCTATCCTGTGGATTGGGGATCACTTTAAACATGACACAACCCCTTTAAGAAACACATTAGCACAAAACTGTGCTCAGAGGTGGACATACACTTTAAGGCTTTGGCCACACGGGTTTGGTACATTTCTCAGCAGCGTACATCCACGGCATGTAAACTTACCCAATAATACATTCTGGCTCTAAAGACAGAACTAATAGAGCAATTACTTCTGTGGACAGCGCAGACATGCATGCTTATAAGGCTTCTTTCACATCTGAGGTTTTTTTTTTTGCTGGAACCTGCATGGATTCAGCAAAACCGCATCCGGTATATAATACAACCGTCTGCATTCGTACAGAACGGATCCGGTTGTATTATATCCCAGACGAACAAGATGGATCTGTCACTAAATCCATTGTAAGTCAGTGGGAGCCAGATCCATTTTTATTTCCAGTGTCCGAAAAAACGGATCTATCACCGTTTACTTACATTGTGTTTTATGACAGATCCGTCTTGATTAGTTTCCAGTTACGTGATTGGAACGGAATGCATTCTGGTGCACTCCGTTCAGTTTAGTTCTGTCCCCGTTGACCATGAATGGGGACAAAACTGAAGCCTTTTCCCCCCGCTTTTGAGATCCTCTGCCGGGTCTGAATACTGGAAAGGAAAGCGCAGGTGTGAAAGTAGCCTCATTAGCAGCGCCCTCTCCATATCATAATGGTTGTACCAATTTTCCTTGGTCTTACATTTTCTATTTTTTTTTCAAAGCAGGTATAAACATGGACTAGATCACAGCGACATGAGGTGACTATCTCGCCAGTCATGGCCCGTGACTACAGATGGGTGAGTACGGCTTGTTTAATTGGCAGTCTCCAACATTAACCAGCGCACAGTGGATGGGCTCTGCACTCACTCACAGACCAGGCAAACTGTTCAATTGTTTTTATTACAATGAATATTCATTTTACATTAATTGATATCAACTTTCAACATCAGGCCATTTCTTATGCATCTTCATCATCGTACAAATTACCACCATTTGTAAAACCGTAGGCATAATACAAGTATCACATCAATAAGTACAAAAATAAGATGGAGATTGATGCCAGAGTATTTCAGCATTGAGGATTGACAAGGATAATGCTCCAAAGTAACACGTGAGGCGCCAGGTTGGCAAGTGCCATTAAAACGCATAACAAGAAAGGTTAAAGTCCAACGCAAACACTTAACCGTATTTTCTTCCATAGGTTTAAGTCTTCTAAATATAATTTAAAAAAAAAAGGGTATCAAAAATTTCAAAAACTTTGAAAATCAAATGTCTTCAACACCTCAGTTTCTTCTCCTTGAGAACTGGTTGGTGTGTGTGGAGGCATACTGTGCTCGGCAAATATCCCATTTCAAAACGTTGGTGTTTTTTTTTGTTTTGTTTTTAAGTAAAAATCCCTGCACTAAGGAAATATCATAGACACAAAAAAAAAAAAAAAAATACTAGAATGGCAGAAAGCTGAAAAAGAATGGAACAGTAATATGTATACATATACCTTAGAAAGCTGGGCCAGAGATATAGATGCAGAAGCGTCATCAATCTGTTCATGGAAAATTAAATAAATACGTTCAAGTATTAAAAACCAAAAAAAAGTGCAATAAAACAAAAGTTCTACAGTAATGACACAAATGCAATGACAGTTATTTCCATACATCAGAATCATAACCAGTTCATCAGACAAAACATTTTGGAACAGTTTGCATTGGCAATTCATCTTTCACTGACAGATATTTCTATCCATTGTACATTGTGAAGAAATCACTGCATGTGTATGTATTATGGGCATACGGAGGTTTACATTTGGCTCCTTTATTTTCTGTTGCTGTGTACTTTGTATGTTGGGAATAATTCACATGTATTTAGGGGAAGGGAAGGTAAAAAAAATAGAAAGAATAAAACCCACAAAAAAAGGTTCACCTGGCAAGGTTCACTGTATATTAAAGGAAGGCAAGTTTGCAGACTATATTAGGGTAGTGATGAAACAGCCATTCACCATTGTGACCCATAGAGAAGATCCCATTGGTTCCCAAGACTCTGCTATTACTTTGGGAACGGTTTTACCATTGAACTCCAGGCGATGTATATTTGACCTGTATCATTATGAGCCAATGGAATTCACCAAAAATCCCCTTTTAAAAATGTAATTACGCAAATGTTTCCTAAATTGTCAGAAAAGATCTAGCAGGATGTAAAAATTTTTTATTTTTTTTTAAATAATATGAGATATCTCTCTCTCTCTGTATATTAAATACACACACATTATATACAACCAAGTTTTTTTCTGACCATTGGGACCATTTGCCTTATAAATACATTTTAAAATAGATTTTTGGCGAATTCGGTTAATTGGGTTAGGTCATTCAGGAAATTACATTTATGCACCTGCCCCAATATAGTCAGCTGAGTGGAGATATTTGTAGCAGTGGTCCTCTTAAAAGTGGATTTTCCCTAAAAATGGCCACACATTAGTGATTAAGAACTTAAACTACCAATTTGGCCTTTTCTTCGAGATACTGTATACATTTTTTATTTTATTTTTTTATGGGGGGGGGCAGACTTTTTTAAAGCAATGCCCTTTTTCAGAATTATTGGATTTGAGGGGGAAAAATGCTAAGACATCTGTGCATGAAATAAATGTATCCAAGTGATTTACTATCATATGGACTTTTTGGGGATCCTATGCAGTGGCTAGTAAGGAGGCAGATTCACTGGCACATTTTTAGGGTAAGACAAAATACTATTGACTTGTGCCCAACACTTCATTCAGTGGAACCACAGAGTTAGAGTTCAATGGAAATGACAGTAACAGAAGCAAAGTATGCCCTGGATTTAGGGTCTATATAGGAGTTTTTCTTTTTTATTACATTTATATTTTGACCAAATACGTCTAGGCTATGTGACCACCTTTACACCAAACTCAAGTTGCCCAATTCTGTGCTTAACCCCATCGCTAGGGGAGAACTGAACCATCTGCCATCACAAGTCCTCCTGCTGCAAAAACTAGTGCATAAGGCCAAGCTAACCCAAACTATGGGTCCTCAGTAGGGTCAGTTCTGCTAATGAGCGTTTATTATGTAATTGCTTCATTATATGTCAGGGCTAAAGCAGATGGCAAAAGTGCGGCTCCAGGCATAAGCAGATCTGAGAGAAGGGAAAACTTTTTGGAACAGTCTTTCAAAATCTACGGCATGCAATGAAGTGTAATGTGCTCATATGCAAGAGCCCCGAGGATCTGAAACCATCTATACTGCATGATGCTCCCATTTATTAACACACATACATGAAAATCCGTACTAAATCAGACAAGTCACATAGATTTGTGCGTTGTGAAGTCACTAATGCTGGTGGAGGCTGCAGCCTGCACTTCATACCCAAGCTGAGAGCCAGGATTAACCAGGTAAGGATCTGTTCACATTTGTCATATGACAGACACCAGCTGCATCAGTCAGACTCCATGGACTATTAGCTTATGCACACGACCATACGTATTTTGCGGTCCGTGCATCCCTTTGAGGTCCGTGTTGCATCCGTTTTTTTTGCAGATCCATTGTAACAATGCCTGTCCTTGTGCGCAAAATGGAAAAGAATAGGACATGTTCTATTTTTTTATTTTTTTTTGTGGAACGGACATGCGGACACGGAGTCATTTGCTTTTTTCAAGCCCCACTGAAACGAATGGTTCTTCATACGGACCCGTAAGGAAACGGAATAAAAATACGTTCGTGTGCATGAGCCCTTAGTGAGGTCAGTCAGGTTGCAACAAGGAGCCTATCTTTTGAAAGAAGGAAAAAAACGAGTGTTGCATGCAATGACATTCTGCAATGCAGATGTGAACAGAGCCCAAGATCACCTTCACCTTACAACAACAAACAAAAGTTGTTGTAAAAGTGATTTTAGCGCATTTCCAGCTGAACAATAATCATGCGTAGGAAGTGCAGGTGGTGTCCCGGGCTACCCCAAGACAGCAGTCCAAGTTTAATTGCCCCTTTTAAATATATCTTAAAGGGAACTTGTTACATTAAACATGTCTGATCGGTTGGTGATACAGCAGGAGGAGCTGAGCAGATTGATGTAGTGTTTTGTGGGAAAAGATTAATAAAAGGTTATATCATTTATTGGTGTAAAGCCCTGCTCTCTTCAGGAGTCCAGTGGACGGTCCTATAGTGACTGACCTCCATTTCTGTACACAGTCATACATGGAAGGCTGTTTGACGTCAAATTACAAGGTATTGAGTTTTGCGGACAAGGTTCAGTATATCATTTATTGATGCAAAATGGCCTTCCATGTCTGACTGTACTTACAGAAACAGAGGTCAGTCACTTATAGGACCGTAGAGAACAGGTTCAGACCAATAAATGATGTTGGCTATTAATCTGCTCTGCTCCTCCTGTTCTGTAACCTGCTGATCACACGCCTCGTTCAATGTGACAAGTTCCAGTTAAAGATGACTCCGGACACTTCCGTGACAGATAGGATTTTAAAGTGATTTTCTAACACAATATTTTAGAGAAATTAAACCAGGCAGACTCTTAGGCTAGGTTCACATCTGTTGTGGAGAGAGGAGAAAAAAAAAAAAAAAAAAAAAAAAAAAAAAAACATGCAGTGGAATTTTGTCCAGCAAAACGCCAGTATTCATGCTGGAGACCCCCACGGACCCTATTATAGTGAATGGGACCCATTGTGCACTGGCAGTGTCCTGCATATGCTGGAATCTGGCCACAAATGTGAACCTATCCTTACAGGTTTGGTATGTCTGATGCACTAATGGATGTATTATGCTGTATGGTACCCATAGAAGTCTGAGCCCGCACAACATTTCTGCATCAGATTTCATAATGAGATTTTTCTTCTGGTTGATACTTGTGGGAACAGAAAATTTAAAGGGGGAAAAAAAAAAGTGGCAAGAGATGCCATATTACGGAGATATAAACCTTGCTTTTCAGGAAAAATATCCCCATAATATGGTACTGTACAGAAACACTATATGGCGGCATATGTCTCTGTGCACAAGGTTCTGCCGAACACACGAGGCCAGACAGCAACATTATGCACTTAAACATGGTTAAAAAGGTTTTCCAAGATTTTTTTTTTTTCCAGATAACCTGTCCTCTAGGGCTTGTCCAACCTCCGCGCCCCCCGCTAATCAGCTGTTTTGAGCTGAGAGCGCCGCTGCCTTCTCGCAGCTTACCAAGCACAGCGCCGTCCATTGTATAGCGGCCGTGCTTTGCAATGGCGCTGTGATACCACTGCCTTCTCAAACAGCTGATCAGCGGAGTTCCCAGGTGTTAGACCCCCACCGATCAGATACTGATGACCTATCCTGAAGATAGGTCAACGAGAAAACCTTGGAAAACCCCATTTAAAAAAGACGTACAATACAATGTTTAGCTACAGAAGGTACTATTTAGCAGAACGTATGACTGACATGTATGATAGTCCCTTTGCCGATTGGCGATGTACCCGATTTGGTTTTTACAGCTCAAAATTATTGTTATTCAACAGCAGAAATTATTTAACAAATACAGAAAAACTGCAATTACTGTACTTTCAAATGCAAGACATTCCAAGGAACACAAATGGCTAAAAAAATTGTAATTTTATTTTATAAAACATGTGACTCATTTATACACATGCTAACAAAAATAAAACTCAAATTAAAAGTAGGGAACAGGACTGCATAGGAACCGTCAAATACTTGCACAGTGAATGCAAATACAATAGCCACTGAGGTCAACAGGTAAAATCGGCGTTAAAATTTGGGACAAAAAGATACAGATAACTTTTCTTAATACTATATCATAAAAGCAATACAAAAAAAAGACTTGTATTGTGTGGACACCAGGCAGTGAGGTAAATCATCTAGAAATAGAATTAAACATACACAAGAGGCATCAGTCATAAATGTGCAGAAACCAGAGAATGACGGGTGACAACGGCTCAGTAGTAAGCATTGAAAACCATCCACAGACGTGTAGACGCTGGTTCAGATAACCTGGGGCATTGATGTTGTGTACTGGGTGATGGGTGTATTATATCTGATGTGAGCCACAGAGCCCAATACTACTGCACTAATGCGTGGACTGACCACCAGGCATGGGTTACCTTTAGATTGGGGCATCCAGGCCACCGTCACAAGTCATTATGGGACAATAAGAAGCTCTTCTGCCTGACATGGTACTATTCCTAAGGCCTCATGCACACAACTGTATTTTTGGTCCACATCCATTTTTTTGGTCCAGATGTGGACCCATTCATTTGTATGACCCCCCAAAATGGACAGCACATGCATAGATCCATGTCCCCGTCCTGCAAATTATAGAACATTTCCTATTGGCTGTTTTGCAGACAAATACGCATTTTGACAATGGGACCAGCGAAAAATGCAGAATGCGTGGCCGGTATCCGTATTTTGCGGATGACAAAATACATATGGCAATGTGCACGTACCCCAATTCTAGAGAATTGTAATATAGTAGCACATGGCACCAGGGTCAGACTGGCCCACCAGAGGATCCTTCGGTGGGCCTAGGCTCTGACACCATAAAGGACCCCAAAGATCCAGGAGAAAAAAAACAAAAACAAAAAAAAAACATTTGGCTGTCTTTGGAGACAATCACCTGCCACTAAGGTCTATATGTCCGATTCAAAACCTGTTACTTTATTGATGATATATGTGCTGGGCCTCAAGGATAATTTCCTCTGTTGGGCCCCAGACACAGTGTGGCAGCGCTTGGTTCTGCCAGATGAATTTGAACGTTCACAAAGTCTAGTGTAGGTATCGTCTCCTAATGGCCTGCTCTGTAACAGCCCCTTTAAGGCTGGGCTCACATATCAGTAATGGACACAACTGATGTATGTGCTGGTCAATGACTGGCAGAAATATTTTGCATGCACTGGATGCCAGGAATGATCCCATAAAAAAGTATCAGTACCGGCATCAGTTTCCCTCCAGCATTTCTGTAATACGCCCGAGGAAAACTACTACAGATGACCAGACATAAGCCTTATGGGGCCCTCGGGCACCACTGTCCCCTCTAGCCCAATAAAAGTGTGACCAACCCTCTTCAGAGCTAGAAAGCAATACAGACCTACAAGGAGAAGATCTAGAGTTTTTGGATACATCTTCGCTTCAGTGTCAGGCTTGGGATTGTCCAGGAACCTTTTTAAACCTTTAGGGCTCTTTCACACGAGCGGATGCGGTGCGGGTAATCTGCTGCGTAAAAGAGAGCCAAGCCCCGTTCCGGACAGCAGAGACACGTAGCAGTAACATGACTGATAATGCTCTGACCTTTTTGCTACAAAATCACGGTGACAACTTTGTGACCTTTTTACTACAAAATCAGTGAGATAAAGTTGTCACCGTGATTTTGTAGCAAAAAGGTCACAGAGGCACGAAGCATTATCAATCATGTTACTGCTCCATTTCTCTGCTGTCCGGAACGGGGCTTGGCTCTCTTTCACGCAGCGGATTACCCACACGGCATCTGCTCGTGTGAAAGAGCCCTTAGATAAAGGACTCAAACTAGAATGGCAGGTTTGTGTACAGAATGATGCGCTCAAAACCAAGAGGATTTAACAGAGAAATTATCCATTTGTTCCATAAGGCAGCAAGAACTTTACATCTCAATCTGGTTTATACGGTATATCAGTCCATGGCTTTATACACCTGTTTATCAGGTGCCAAACAGAAAATAAATTGATAAAAGTGCAGCGCAGAGAAAGACAGATAAAGGGGTGGACAAAAAAAGGTCAGTTCTAGGAACAAAGACCCATGAGAACAGCAGGGTTCAGTGTATTACAGGCTGCATTCACATGTGGATTGTGTCAAATCAAGGAAGATCTGTATCCCATGGGGTTTCTGAAAAACTGTTCACATGCTATGGAAAAACGTCAGCGTGGATTTCTGGCTGTGCCACAGAAAAAAATTAAAGCCACTGCAAAAATGAGTAGCATGCTACTTATTTCCACAGATGCTGCACACAAAAAACGACAAGGACTAACCCCACTGAATGACCGCATAGGTTCATGATGTGTTGGATTATGTGAGCACACCCTTTAAGTGCCTTTACACGGGACAACGATCTAGCAGATTGACAATCTTCTGATCGCTAGTGGAGGACACCGGTGCATTAAATGCAGCGATCTCCTCCAGAGTATGGGGAGGAGCGATCACCCATGCCATCTCGTTGTTTCCCGGCAGCAGGATCTGCCACTGGAAAGTGATGTTTTACACTGCACAAATGATACAATTACTCAAACAAGCGTTTTGCTCGTTTATCTGGAAATCGGTGATGCATTTACACCGCAAGATCATCACTAACCGGAGTCACTAGCGACACTGGTTAGCAATGATAGTGTCACTTGTCTGCCCATGTAAAGGGCCCATTAGACATAGTCTGACTACATTCTTACATAATTGGATATTTTTAATTTTAGTAACACTATAATTCTTTAAAGTAAATTTGTAATGTTACTTTTATGTATAACTGGAGTAATTAAAATGGAATTTGGTGCTCAAAGAGCCCCTTCGCTTCAAATACCAGGCCAGTAGGTGCCCAGCTGTGTGCCCCGTCCTACCAATATTCCAAACATGATCCAGACAGGGCATGTCCTGTCATCTGAGGGTCCCAGCCATGTGTACAGTGGCTCAGCCAGGCTTGGGAGTGGCAGAAAAAAATAAATCTCTAAATGTTCTGTTCAGAACATTGTGTTCAAGCTGCCTGTCTGAGGTATACATTGGGAGCCTCTGACATATGCTACTGTATAGGCAACCCTAAAGCTTCCATGTAAAAACAGTGTGGTCATATACCAGCCCATCAGGTGAATGGGTGCCTATACCAACTGGTGGTGTATGCTCCAGTGCATATGCCAAACATGTCCCCAACACAATAGGGGGGGGGGGATTTATAATCCCCCCCCCCCCGCCCCTCCCCATATGCCACTTTTCTGGCATAAAGAGTTGCAAACTATGTGTTTCTGAACACCATTGTGACAGCTTTGTTGCAAGTGAGGGTTTCTACACTGCCCTCCCCACTGACAATCTCCAATGTGTACAGAGCTTTAGAAACTTTGTTTTGGTATTCCCAGAAGAGGGACCGCTGCAGCCAGTTTCCCCAAATCATGAATGTAGCCCTCATGTCTTCCACAGCAAGAGGATGTGTTAACTCTGTATATTATACCAAGACATGGAAAAGAAGAAGTTGTCTTAAAGGAAACCTGGCATGTTCTACATGCAGTCTGATCATGTTAGGAAGAGCTGAACAGATAGAAATATAGGGGGGGTCATTTACTATCCAGAAATGTGTATATTAGGCATATTTCTGGCACAGATTGAAGCACAAAGGATCTTTGCACTGCAATCCCTGCTCATGCCAAGTCTACACTTGTTTTAAGCATAGAAAATTGTCTAAAAATCAATGCTAGCAAGGGAGCTGGCATCGATTTAGAAGCGGCGGTAGATACGCCAAAGTTATGTAGAGGCTAGCACCTCTACATAACTTTGTCAGAACCACCGCCAGCGTAGGGCTTTATTAAGGCCTTAAAAGGGTTCTGTAGTTTTTTTTAAAGATCATCAGCATCTGATCGGCGGGGGTCCAACACCCAGGACCCCTGCAGAACAGCTGTTTGAGAGGGCAGCGACGCTGGCAGTAGCGCCACAGCCTTCTCGCTGTTTACCACAGGCCCAGTGACGTCACGACCAGTATCAATGGCCTGGGTACGGCTAAGCTCTGTTCACTTGAATGGAGCTTAGCCACACCCAGGCCAGTGATACTAGGCGCGACGTCACTGGGCCTGTAGTAAACAGCGAAAAGGCTGTGGCGCTACTGCCAGCGCCGCTGTCTTCTCAAACAGCTGATCGGCGGGGGTCCTGGGTGTCAGACACCTGCCGATCGATCATATGCTGATGATCTATCCAGAGCATAGCTCATCAGTTTAAAAAAACTGCATAACCCCTTTAATAAATGACCCCGCTAGCTTTTATGGGGAAATATTCAGCATAACCTATATTTCATTCCTTTAAACCCTGTTCCTATATGTGCACAGAAAGAGAGCAGTCAGATGTACAGCAGTCCGCTCAGCGGCTTCTCTATACAGTGCTGTCTGTCTCTCAGATCCCATGTTCAGTGTGAATGTTCTCTTAAACCAAAGACCACCTTTAAACAGGTTGTCCCATCCCGCCATTTCCAGGGCAAGATGGGACCAAGAGCCAACCTCAGGTGGCTGGGATTCTGGAAACTGCAGAGACAGCCGGCACTCCGCTGTTTCTGTAGTTCCCATTGCAGTGAATAGGAGCTACATAAATGGCATAGTATAGAAAGCTAGGCCGTTTTTAGCAACTCTAGTTACAGAAGTAGCATAGCTTGTTCTAAAAACGGTGTGTGGACATCCCTTTTGAAGATACATGTAGTCAGTGAATGGACCACCAAAGGAGGCCACCACAAACCTACAAAAATAACTGTCCATAAACAGAGCATTTACTGTGAAGCTTCACTTTTATCCAGGGAGAAATTCATACTAAATCATTGACTAATTGCCATATCTGCAGATCTACCAAGAGGGAGGAAGCAATAAATGACAGATTGCTCTCCTCCACAGCCCCCGTGCATGTTCAGAATACTGATCAGATAGGCAGAGCTAGAATAAAGCCAACTAGATCTGGAAGATATTAGGATGAGACATGGCCGAAGTACATCGGGTCAAATGCTGACCCGCAACCGTGGCCTGGTTTATCTGGAATCCTTAGGTACAACAGGCTGCTGTGTTATAAATGCTAAATGCAATTAACACAAGCATCTCTTCCTCCGCTACTGTACACGGGCTGTGGGTGGAAGGCTGGTTTGTCCTTGGCAGAAAGGTTTAGGCTACACAAAGGAGGCCTTGTTTCTGACAAGTTCATAGCAAAAATTATTGGGCTGGTCCCTATAGATTTATATGTACATGTAAAAAGTATAATGGTGTTTGACCCATCATGTGACACTAAAGCAATGCTGCAGTCCAGCGTGGAAAGGGTGTAATGAGAACAGGTCATCTGAAAACTCAATATAGCTTATAGTTACACAAGACACTGCAATAAGAACATTTCATTTAGAAAAGGGCAATGCAAGAGCATGAACCATTAAAAAAAATAAAAATTAAAAATAAATACAAATGTGAAAACACAATGTCAGGCAGAAGAACAAACATTCCTTGGCAAAAATGTCATTTTATACTCTGCAAAAAACTACAAATCACATGGAATACTTTATTGCAGTAAACAGTACAAATATGGCAGTAAGAACACAACAGAACATGACATCATGTTCACAGAAGTGACCAGTCATACAGGCGGTACGAGGTCCTGTGTGACAGGAGAGAGCTCAGCATTCAATATGAAATACAGTGGCAGAGGGAGCACCCACTTTCACACAAAGTGCTCGTCATTGGCAGTGTGGAAAATACACAGTATTCACATAGGGCAAATGGAACAGAACCACAATGGGTTAAAAAAAGGGCAGGTCAGTGCTTGCAGCTTAAAACGGCTGGAGAAAAAGAGGTATAAGGAAAAGGGGTGATTGTGGGGTTACATACTGATTTCGACGGTCCACTCACTGGCTCAGCGCGACTTCTGAAAAGCAAAGAAAGAAAGAAAACAAATCAGCATTTCGGTAGGAGCGCTCTGCGCGACATACTCCTCTTATTACTGGACTCCTCTGTAATGAAGGGCAGTCTATTCCATGCATTGAAGAAATGGGGCCCCCAGGCAGAACACCTGTCAGTACAACGGGGGTCTTTGCACGATACCCCGGTGCACACACATCGCACTGTAATTTTTTTTGCAGTATGTTTTTTTTCCTATAGCTTGAAGAGTCAGATCGCATTCATTTCTAAACAGAATGTGTACCAGTTTAGTCAAGACCGACCCCGCTGACTAAGGCTACTTTCACACTTGCGTTAGGAGCGGATCCGTCTGGTGTCTGCACAGACGGATCCGCTCCTATAATGCAAACGCTTGCATCTGTTCAGAACGGATCCGTTTGCATAACTGTTTATTTCAGATCTGATTTTTCACTTCGGAAAACTCAGATCCGACAGTATATTCTAAACACAGAAGCGTTCCCATGGTGATGGGGACGCTTCATGTTAGAATATACTGAGAACTGTGTACACGACTGCCCCCTGCTGCCTGGCAGATGCTGCCAGGCAGCAGGGGGCAGACCCCCCCCCCCCCCTCCTGTATTTAACTTATTGGTGGCCAGTGCGGCCCCCCCTCCCTCCCCAGTATTAAATATGACCAGTGCGGCGGCCTCCCCCTCCCTCCCTCCCCAGTATTAAATATGACCAGTGCGGCCCCCTCCCTCTATATTTATTGGTGGCCGGGCCAGTGCGGATTCCAAGTATTGTGAGCAGTGCGGCCTCCCCTCTCCCCCCCCTAATTAAAATCACCCCCCCCCCCCCCCCATCATTGGTGGCAGCGGAGAGTACCGATCGGAGTCCCAGTTTAAATCGCTGGGGCTCCGATCGGTTACCATGGCAACCAAGACGCTATTGCAGTCTTGGCTGCCATGGTTACTTGGCAATAAATACAAGCATTATACTTACCTGAAGAGCTGCGATGTCTGACCGGCCGGGAGCTCCTCCTACTGGTAAGTGAAAGGTCTGTGCGGCGCATTGCTGTCACTTACCAGTAGGAGGAGCTCCCGGCCGGTCAGACATCGCAGCTCTTCAGGTAAGTATAATGCTTGTATTTATTGCCAAGTAACCATGGCAGCCAAGACTGCAATAGCGTCTTGGTTGCCATGGTAACCGATCGGAGCCCCAGCGATTTAAACTGGGACTCCGATCGGTACTCTCCGCTGCCACCAATGATGGGGGGGGGGGTGATTTTAATTAGGGGGGGGAGAGGGGAGGCCGCACTGCTCACAATACTTGGAATCCGCACTGGCCCGGCCACCAATAAATAGAGGGAGGGGGCCGCACTGGTAATATTTAATACTGGGGAGGGAGGGGGAGGCCGCCGCACTGGTAATATTTAATACTGGGGAGGGAGGGGGAGGCCGCACTGGTCATATTTAATACTGGGGAGGGAGGGAGGGGGAGGCCGCCGCACTGGTAATATTTAATACTGGGGAGTGAGGGGGGCCCGCACTGGCCACCAATAAGTTAATTACAGGAGGGGGGGGGGGGGGTCTGCCCCCTGCTGCCTGGCAGCAATGTACACAGTTCTCAGTATATTCTAACATGAAGCGTCCCCATCACCATGGGAACGCCTCTGTGTTAGAATATACTGTCGGATCTGAGGTTTACGATGTAACTCAAATCCGATGGTATATTCTAACATAGAGGCGTTCCCATGGTGATGGGGACGCTTCAAGTTAAAATATACCATCGGATCGGAGAAAACTCCGATCTGATGGGGACTCCTGACTTTGCATTGAAAGTCAATGGGGGACGGATCCGTTTGAAATTGCACCATATTGTGTCAACGTCAAACGGATCCGTCCCCATTGACTTGCATTGTAAGTCTGGACGGATCCGTTTGGCTCCGCACGGCCAGGCGGACACGAAAACGCTGCAAGCAGCGTTCAGGTGTCCGCCTGCTGAGCGGAGCGGAGGCCAAACGGTGCCAAACTGATGCATTCTGAGCGGATCCGCATCCACTCAGAATGCATTGGGGCTGTACGGATCAGTTCGGGGCCGCTTGTGAGAGCCTTCAAACGGAACTCACAAGCGGAGCCCCGAACGCTAGTGTGAAAGTAGCCTAAGGCTACTTTCACACTAGCGTTTTTGCTGGATCCGTCATGGATCAGCAAAAACATTTCCGTCATGATAATACAACTGTCTACATCCGTTATCAACGGATCGGGTTGTATTCTCTCTAAAATGGCCATGTTGGATCCATCACTAAAACCATTTTAAGTCAATGGGGGAGTGATCTGTTTTCTTTTGCGTCTAGAGAAAACAGATCAGTCACCATTGACTTACCATTGTGTGTCATGCCGGATCCATCATGCTCCGCATCCTATGACGCGCACAACAACGCTTGACAATGAATGGGGACAAAACTGAAGTTTTCTCCTCCGGTATTGAGACCCTATGACGGATCTCAATAGCGGAAAGGAAAAACGCTGGTGTGAAAGTAGCCTTATAATGGGGGCCAGTCAGTTTTCTGACAGCAAGAATAGCACTAAACGCTGCACCATTCTTGAAGGAAACCTTATCAATCTTCATCACAATATAAAGCTACATAAATAAGGCAATACAAAAAAAATAAAAATAAAGTAGTTAGGTACCATAATGTGATAGCATATTACAGGAGAACTTACATGACATATGTCTTTGTTGTAGTTTTCACTCCTCCAATAGGGATTCTCCGAACTATGACAGATGAATTCTTAGGAATAAGCGCCGTCTCGTCCGTGTACTCTACAGTGGGTGGATAAGAGACGTCAGACATGGAGGGACACAAATATACACTGTTCTGCAGAAGCCTCACCACAACAGTACACACAAAGTCAGACAAAATAGCACAGCGTGCAGCTTTTTGGTTTACCAGAACATAGGAGGCTTCTTCACACAACGCAGATCTGACCACCGCTTAATGGCTCATTTACACTACCCAACTGTCGGGCAGATTATCGTCTCCTTCCCAATCTGCCCGTGTAAAGGCGCCTCGATGAAACGATCTTTCGCGCGGGCACCTCATTGTTTCAGGATAGCACTCTGCTGCCCAGAAATAATGTAGTTGTATGAGGACAACCTACAGTGGAAGTGATGGATGTTTGTAAATGCAACTCTTCCCCTCCGCTGACGAGCAGGACCGCTTCCATCCCGATAATTGTCTGCTTGTCGGTGCAGTGTAAATGCACTTTAAAAGAGGGATAAGAAACTGGACCTGCCGTTTTCCTACTGTGGGAGCAAACAGTGCTCAGATTAAGGGTCCATTCACACGTCCGTTGTTTCTTTCCTGATCTGTTCCGTTTTTAGCAGAACAGATCTGGACCCATTCATTTTCAATGGGTCCTGAAAAAAAAAGTCAGACATTGTGCTGTCCGATTTTTTTTCAGGACCCATTGAAAATGAATGGGTCCAGATCTGTTCCGCAAAAAACGGAACAGATCAGGAAAGAAACAACAGATGTGTGAATGGGCCCTAAAGGTTTTTTTCAGGACCTACCTATATAATAGGTCATCAATATCTGATAGGTGATGGTCTGACACCCCCATCAGTCAGTGGCAGCCACTGTATACAGGTAAAGTGTAAGGAGCTGGAACACCACTGCCCTGTACGCTGTGCAGTGCCTGCTCCCGGGTGCAGCAGCTCGTCTATTCAGGTTAATGTGATCCGAGCTGCAGTTTTCCACTGTGAACCAGCCATCCATGGGAGCCCCAGTTACATGTGAAAACAGCTCTGTCATGACAATTGATGCCATCGCTATCCTGTGTTCAGGAGAGTTAATGCAGTGTCCCCAAAATGAAGACACTCGAGACCTGCCCATCAGATAACTCCTGTAGTAATTTAGACTCAAATCTAAGGCCTCGTGCACACATACCCACTCATTTCTATGGGTCTGCTTTTTTGGTCCTTGTCCAAACTGCATTTTTTTGCAGATCGCACAGTAACCCATTCATTGCTATGGGTCCACAAAAAACAAAACAAAGAAGACCACTCATGTGCTGTCGGTATCCATGTCGCCAGGCTGCAAATTATAGAACCTGTCCTATTCTTGTCCATTTTGTGGACAATAGACTTTTTTTTTTTTTTGATACGGTTGTGTGCAGGAGGCCTTAAAGGGAACCTGTCACCAGGATTTTGTGTATAGAGCTGAGGACATAGGTTGCTAGATGGCTGCTAGCACATCCTTAATACCCAGTCCGCATAGCTCTGTGTGCTTTTATTGTGTAAAAACGATTTGATATATATGCAAATTCACCTGAGACGAGTCCTGTACGTGACTCGTCTCAGGTTAATTTGCATATGTATCAAATCAGTTCTTTTACACAATAAAAGCACACAGAGCTATGGGGACTGGGTATTGTGGATGTGCTAGCGGCCATCTAGTAACCCATGTCCTCAGCTCTATGCACAAAATCCCGGTGACAGGTTCCCTTTAATAGAAGAGAAAAAAATAAAAATGAAAACACACTACCAGGTTACCCAGTGAGAAAACATAACATATGTACACATAAGGCTGAGCTCATCTGGGCGGTATCGGTTACTCCCCTGAGATAAATGTAATTGCAGCGTGTTATAGAACACGTGAGAGGTACGTGCACACCTTTTTCCATTCGTCCACAGGGCACTATACAGAATGCTAGAGACATTTTATTAGACAGAAAAGCTCCAGAAGTGTGCACCGCAGGGGCTTAGCATCTCAATGGTCAATGGCGAGCCCAAACTGGCCAGGGCTGCAACATCTAATCAGAAATCCTATCATCAATGACCTGTTATTGATAATTGGATTTCTTATTAGGTGTTGCAGCCTTGGACGGTTTGGGCTCACCACTGACAGGTCAATACAATAGTCAATGACAGCAAACCCAAGGGAGCGACACACCAAAATACAGATCTCTCTGGTCTGGGACAAGCCAAAGAAAAACCAGCAGGTCTAGTATTTCCACCAAAATATTTCAAGTTATAATCCATATGGATGAACAGCTATCTTAGAAATAGCAAGCCCACGACCAAAAATCTGACATCATTTAGTCCCATTTGACTGGGCAAAAGCATAAAATGACACTTTTTACACATTGCAGATTTCAAATCCGCAGTGGAGAAATTCTGGAGTGGGCGATTTCAAATCTACTGTACGGATCACTCCGAAACCAATGGCAGGTGTGAACACGCCCTAAGAGCATAGATCTCCCAACAACAGAAGGATTGTTTCATAACCGGTGGCCGTCCCCCAAAGCAAGGAATAAAAAAATTAAATTTAGGACAACACCACCTGTGCTGTGAACCAAAGCCATATCCACAATCCTACATGGTATGTGACAATATCACCCAACGTGCACGCACTTTTATACGAGGGGTGGGGGCTGCAGATAGCCGCCTGTTTCACAGCAAATCTGATCTACACGTTAGATCTGTTTGAGGAGTACAGCACACAGATCTATGCAAGTCTCAGAGGTCAATGGAGCCGTAGCGACAAATGAGACGCCATTCAAATTGGGAACATGGGGCCCCCACCAATCACTTATACGAGGAAACGGGCTAAGTGTTTGCTTGTCAGACAGCTGGGGGGGCTATGTATAGGGCACTCCCGACTCCCCATGTTGAAGGGAAGGAGAATGGGGCATGTTTGATTTCAACACCCAATCCTTTTGTTTTTCTGAGAGATAAGTTGCCAGAGAAGTCTGAAATCTGCCTTCTCTCTCCCTCCATTAAAAACAACAGATGTTCTGCCAACAATGTTGGGAGGGATAACATTTGGCTGGCAGAAACCAAACATAAATGGGCACCTATACTCCTTTCTCCGCATTCAGAATACATGATGCACACCAGGCGGGGTAGTCGGGAGAGCGCGCAGTTGGGACAAACAAGCCTTTGCCTGACAGCTTATAAAACGTACGGTCAACTCTTTAAAGCGTTATTCTCATCTTGAGCATTGGGATATATCTCTAGGATACAAGCCCCCGTGTCTGATAGGTGCGGGTCCCAGAGGTGGGAGCCTGCAAAGTGCCAGAGGGCACACTGCGCATGCATTGCCGCCCCCATTCATTTCTATTGTACTGACGAAAATAGAGTGCCTTGCGCGGCCATTTTCTGAAGTCCCATGAGTAAATGGGAAGCGCACCACACAAGCGCCGCCACCGTTCCATTCACTTCTATGGAAGCTCACGGAAATAGTGCTCAGAAGTCCCATAGAAATGAATGGAGTGGTGCCGCGTATGAGCAGTCACACTTTGCAGGCTCCATTCTAAGTATAGGTGCGGGACCCACACCCAGACTTTTGGGGGCATATCGCTAGATGGGAATACCCTTTTAATAGTACACCCGCATACAAAAGAAATGTCTGCAACATATAATCCATTCCATTCATTATAATAGGACGAACATGTGCTTGCTGCCAAAACAACCCAATTCAGATGTATGGAACAGGTTTTCAGGTGCAGACATTTCTGCTAGGGGTGCACCGAAATTCCGGCGGCCGAAAATATTGGCCGAAAATGGGCCTAATCCATTTCGGCCGATATTGGTACATATCGGCAGAAAATAGCGGGGAGGGACTGGGAGGAGGAGCTGGGGGCCGGTGCGTTCACTGTGCTCCGGCCCCCAGCTCCAGTAGTTATAAAATGTGTACAATTAATAAGGATTCTATTCATGAGGCCCCCTCTGCAGTAGAACATTCAATATAGCCACATCCTACTCACAGGGCTGTTATCTTAATGCTGGCCGGCCGGGCAGACGAGCGGCAGCGTCACGACTGACGTCATGTGCCCGGCCTACTTTCTGAATGAAGGAGGCGGCGCAGGCATGTGACGTCAGTCGTGGCCCGGCCGGCCAGCATTAAGATAACAGCCCTGTGTGTGGCTATATTGAATGTTCTACTGCAGAGGGGGCCTCATGAATAGAATCCTTATTAATTGTACACATTTTATAACTAGTCTGTACTGGAGCGGCAATGGGGGGGGGGGGGGGGGGGTCTGAGGATGGCACTGTTATGGGGTGGGTGGGGGTCTGAGGATGGCACTGTTATGGGGTGGGTGGGGGTCTGTGGATGGCACTGTTATGGGGTGGGTGGGGGTCTGTGGATGGCACTGTTATAAATATCATTAAAAAAAAAAGTATTTTAAAAGTATTTCGGCAAAAAGGCAGTTTCGGTTTTCGGTCAAGGGCATCCTGAATTTTCGGACCAGAATTTTCGGTTTCGGACCAGAATTTTCATTTCGGTGCACCCCTAATTTCTGCAACATTATCTGCCGCGTGAGAAAGAATCTAATGCATTTCAGAGACTCAACAACAAGGATGGCTGCTCTGCGGTCAAAGCATCCAAATCCTGGATTACTCAGTGTCCACAATTACAAAACACACGAATGGTGTAAACCTGCAGTCAAACACATGAACTAATCACACTGAATCATCAGACTGATGACATCACTCAGCTAGACGAGCCACAGCACGTCACAGGCGGCTGCAGTCCACGTCCGATCCTCAAATACCTCAAGACACTTGTCAGCCCAGAGCTATTCCTTCCGACTCCACAGACACATACAGTCTATAGGACTCTGTGGTCTGCAGGCCCATAGACTTTGAATGCAGTGACATTACCACTGCTCCATGAAGTTCTTCAGGGTGAAGTGGAACTGGGACCATTCGATTGTACGCAGGGCTCCAGCCATCATACATTTATGCTATGGATAGGTAATAAATGCCTTTTGTTTTAATGGGCGAGGGGGTCTACAATTCAGACAAGACGGGCTGCACGGCAATCTTGGGCTGACAAGGATTGCAGTGCCGCCATAGAAATTAGTGGGGTCTCAGCGCAACTTACAAGTTGGAAGCAACTGCAAACCCAGAATCGCAAAAGCTGCTGGATTTTTTTAAGACTCTGGGGTCGCTTCAAACTTGTGAGTCGCACTGCGACCAAACTCGTATCCATGGCAACAATGCTACACTGTAATCCTTGTTCACCCCCAAGATTGCCGTGTAGCCCCAGCCTAAGGAAGCATTCACACTTTGCGGAAATTTCGGCCACAAAAGCTGCAAGGAAAACTTGGTTCCATTCACCTGAATGGGCCTTGCAGAAATCCAAGTGCTTGCTGCCCCATCCAAATTAGGCCGGGCTCACATCACCGTTTCATGTTCCATTCTTCTGATCCATCATGCATGTACTTATTTTCCCCGTCGAAAAAAAATAAACAAATCTCAGACAAATTGCTCAAATAGATGCCAAATGTGCAAAACAGATGCACAGGATGCGATTTTTTATTTTTTTTACAGGATGCAGTTTTTTTCTGTTCTGACGGATCAGAAGAACGGAAATGAAACTGATGTGAACCAGGCCTTTAATGGAACTGATTTTTCAGTCACGGAAATTTCTCCAAGAAAATCTGCAGCGTGTGAAGGCATCCTAAAGAACTTAGAGACGAGAAAGGGGGCACAGCTTTAACTAATCAATAACTCAAGTGTGTACCCTTGTGCCACGCACAGAGACCACGTGTAAACTGCAGTCCGTGGCCCATACACTCAGTAGTCTAAGAGCTCATGCACACGACCATTGGGTGTTTTGCGGTCCACAAATTCCCAAAACACGGATGATGTCAGTGTGCATTTTGCAGAATGGATGTCCCCTAATAATAGAACAGTCCTATCCTTGTCCGTAATGCAGACAACAGGACTTTTTTTTTTTGCGGACCGGACATGCAGACATTGAATGCACATGGAGTCATTTCTGCATTTTCATTTCAGCCACATTAAAAGTGGTTCCGCATACCGGGTCACCCCAAAAAAAAAAAAAAAAAAAAAAAAAAAAAAAAGGGACATTAGAAAAAAATAATAAATTGCACCAAAGATCGATAAAGATCCAAACCGTTGCACAAGCTTCTACAGCGCCATGACACAAGCAGCTGCTTAGTGACTGTCCCATAAGGACCTCATGTAATGCACAAGTTATTCCAATAATGCTGTACAGCCACTTATGTCCAGGTGGCATCAGACAAAAGAAATCCAACCTGTCCGGCTCCTGTGCCACTCAGAACTGGTGGCCCTCATGGACAACTGGAGGCACAATACAACGCTGAATTATCTCCTGCAATATGACAATTCCCAGATAAACCTTTATAACGTCACAATCATAGAAGTCAAGGACAAAATCATCAAAACGTATAGTAAAGTTTTGATAAAGTGGATACGATAATCTGAGAGAATTTGGATGGTTTCACAACAACAACCCGCTACTCAGTAGCTTTAAAAACTGCAACAAAATGGTGTGTGTGAAGGCACTTGAGGTAAGAGGTGTCCGGCAACCTGACTCCCTGTAAATGAGGAGTTACTGTGTGGCACCGTATGCCGATTCCACTGAGGCCTAGTGCACACTTCACTGATTGTGAGCCAAAACCAGGAGTGGAGCTACACAGATCAGACAGCTTGTTTCAGCTCACATTCACAGATCAAATCACTAAGTGTGAACTAGGCCGTACATCAGGTGGCATTAGACGTTCAGCTTTCTTTTCCCTCTACATCTCTTTTGCCCCCACTGATGTGACCAATGCTTAAAGGGGTTCTGCACTTTGTTTAAACTGATTATCTCATCCGCTTCTGATCGGCAGGGGTCCGACACCCGGGACCCCTGCCGATCAGCTGTTTGAGAAGGCAGCGGCGCTGCTCACCGTTTACCGCTGGCCGAGTGAGTTGTATCAACTGGCCTGGGCGGGGCTAAGCGCCATTAAAGTGAAAACAGTGAGAAGGCCGCGGCGCTGCTGGAGCACCCATGCCTTCTCAAACAGCTGATCGGCGGGGGTCCTGGGTGTCGGGACCCCGGCGATCAGAGGATAGATCATCAGTTTAAACAAAGTGCAGAACCCCTTTAAGGGGGTTGTCTGCAGGATAGACCCCTTAAAGGGGTTCTACAGTTTGTTTTAACTGATGATCTATCCTCTGGATAAATCATCAGCATCTGATCGGCGGGGGTCCGACACCCAGGACCCCTGCCGATCAGCTCCAGGAGCACCGCGGCCTTCTCACTGTTTACCGCAGGGCCAGTGACGTCACGACTAGTATCAACTGGTCTTGGCTGGGCTAAGCTCGATTCATTTAAAAGGAGCTTAGCCCCGCCCAGGCCACTGATACTAGTCATGGCGTCACTGGGCCTGCGGTAAACATTGAGAAGGCCGTGCTGCTGGAGCACCGCTGCCTTCTCAAACAGCTGATCAGCGGGGGCCCGGGTGTTGGAGTGATGGCGCTGGAACGGCGTGGTAAATAAACAGGTAAGCACTGCTACTTTTAATATTTTATTACAGTTCCTCTTTAGACAAGCCCCTTTAATTAGGCATTTAAATGGATTGTGTCTCCTCACAAGATCAGAAAACCACGGCAATCAGAAGTGATCGCCAAAGAATGTGGACCTGGTGTGCATTGTGTGCAAAACATTAGTAGGGATATGGTAGCTGCAAACTAGCGGGACACAAAAATCTCACCGCATGGACTAGAAAGTCTCCAGGACAGAATCCACACATGTGGTGAAGATTTTAACCCCTTAAACATGTTACCGGCTCAGGAGCTGAGTGGGCGCCATACACGAGGGGTTTCTGTTTTACACATCAGACACTGGGAGGCAAAGTCCACAATCGGCAATAGCACTTATCATGGACTTTTAACCACTCAGACGCCATGGTCAATTGCAACCATGGCATCTGAAAAGTATTTTTTTCCAGGAGTTCTAGACCCCTGGTACCCACACGGCTCCCTTGCACCAAGATGGAGGAGCCGTTTTGTTGCCATGGCAGTCTCAAGGGTCTCTGAAGGATCCCAAGCCTACCACAGGTATGTTCCTATGTAGCCCTGTCTGTGGCAGAGCTCCAAAGCATGACAGTGAATCTCCCTTAGGCCTCTTTCACATGGCCGTAGTGCGGGCCACATACAGTGGTTCCACAATACACGGGGCACTGGCCGTGTGCATTCCGCAATCTGGAAATGCAGTGCGGAACCACTACGGAGTGCTTCTGTGGGGTTCCAATACATGCTTCCGTTCCGCAAAAAAATAATAGAACTTGATCTATCTTTTTGCGGAAAGGACAGATCATGGACCCATTCAAATTGTGGTCCCCAATGCACGGAACGGAACCAATACGTTCGTGTGAAAGAGGCCTTAGACTAAAATGGTAATTCATCACAGCCTATGAGAGAGGCTATCGGATCATGTTCACATGTTCCAAGTCCCCCAAGGGAGAAGGGGAAAAAAAGTTTTAAAAATATTACAAATATAAAAATTCAAATGCCCTAATTTTCCCATATTAAAAATAACAAAATAAAGATCATGCTCACTGCGCCATCCCAAAAGTTCCAAACTATTAAAATAAAAGCATGTGAATGGCTTAAGAGAAAAAAATAAAAATAAAGTTTGTCTATAGGGCCTGCTTATAAAAGGGGAGTACCAAGTGTGGGGACTGCCCTCTATAGGACCCAAGAGAGCAGGGACACCCCTAGAGAAAATGATTGTCAAAAAATAAACAAACAAATAATTACAATCTGACCAAACATTTTCAAATGATGAATTTTTTGCCATCAACATCAGATTGCTGGGACACCACTGACGCCTAAAACTACGGGTCACATCACCCGCACCACCCCCAACCCCACTGAATGGAGCCACATCATTCGGGGGTTGGGTGGTACCGGAGCCCAGGCCGCATGATTCATGGCATCAGTGGGATCCCAGCAGTCAGGTTATGGCGGAAAAGTTACTGTGATAACACAAAAGAACCATAAGTCTACGTTTACATCTGCATCGCCGATTCAGACAAAACAGCACCGCTTGGATTTGCCACCGGACCCCATTATAGGGAATGAGGCCCACCGGGTATCCCGTGACCGATCCAGCAACATATATATATTTCTTTTTCGTAACTGAACCGAAAAAGCCAGCGTAAATGCGAACATAGCCCGATTCACACTGTACGACGGATATGGCATTACCTTCCTGGGTCTGTGCGTTGGTGATCTGCAGGTCGCAGTCGGCCGCCTTCAGCCTCTCCCGGCCCATGATCTGCTTCTTGAGGTCGGCCAGGGAGATGTGCAGCCCATCAAAGGTCACGGTGTCATAGTTGAGTTTGGAGGAGAACTTATAGTGCACACACGACATGTTATTATCATATATAGGGTTATGCAATGCAGAGAACACACACAGGCGGCACACACACAGCACACACACAGAGGCCTCAGCACATGGGGGAGGCCGGGGACACTGCACCAGGAGCCATGGGGGGCGCTCACATCCCAGCACCCGGCCCGAGGCCCCCTCACTCGGTTACAGTCCTCCACACAGTCCCCTAGGAAGAGAGGAGCAACCCCAACAAAGGGGGGGAGAGAGGAAGAGGGGGGCCCGAGCGGCCAGTCCAGTCCTGTGTGACCCCCCGGGCAGAGCAGTTCGTAAGGATTCCCGTCAGAGTCCGTAACGGAGCCTCAGTCCTCACAAGTCCGTACAAGTCCCTTCCGGGGGCGAACAAGTGAATCCCTCTTGGGCCTCGAACACAATAGAAGGGGGGGTTGCGGCCTACTGCGGCTCCACCAGTCCCGCTGCGGGCAGCTCGGTCTCCACAGCCGCCTTCAAAGGCAGGAGATAAACGAAGCGAACGGCGATCCCAATCCCGAGTCCTGCGGTCACCGGTAAACGCCTCCTCGTCGTCGCCGCCTTCTCGTTCTTCTTCTCCTCTTCCTCCTCCTCACGACAGCTAATGGCGAAATGACCGTGTCCCTCACACCTCACGGGGTTTCCAGGCAGAGTAGCGAGGGCGACGTTCCTACGTCAGAGCCTAATGGGGCGGGGAAACGGCGCGTCACGTGGTCCTTGGCGCAAACCTCACGGCGGCCATTTTGAAAGTTGGCAGTTACGGGCTTGCTTGAGTTCAGAATTGTGCAGTGGAGTCTGGAACAGTGTGGTGGGGTTTTGTGTGTATCGGGGGCTCCACGTGAGGAAATGGACAGATAAAGAGAGTGGTCCCAGGAGCACGCCCTGCAAAGCATGGGCACCTGTAGTGCTGGACGCAAGGCTGAGCAACAAGGACCCTGTCTAAAGCTATGAGTAGTCAGGACCCCACCCAATGGGAGTCATATGGGAGAACATTTTGGATGGTCAAAGAAGGACAATTTTGGTTCACAGTGTGAAAGATTTATTTTTTCCCCTCCATATCTTTATGCTTCAATGGTTTTCTTTTACACAATAGCGCAAACATTATCTGAATATAGAAATGTATAAAATCCAAATTGCATCTAATAATGAAATAATATGCAAGGCGGGCTCTAATATACAGAGAGGAACCAGACAAGCATTTTCTGGATCAATATTGTAGCTGTAATAATGCAAATCTATGCCTCAGATCAAAACTAGCTCCAAACAGGGATGTCCTCAGCTGGTCCCTGTTTGGACATTTAAACGGGTTATCCCACTTTGCATGCTCATACTTGCCTGCGCGCCGTTCACTTCCTGGATTCTGGCTGGGGGCAGGCTTCATCTTGATTGAAGTCTCCCCCGGGCCGCGCCGCGCGCTGGACTGAACGCGCACACCGCCGCGCATGCGCCATGGTGACTTATTCCTGGCCAGTATATACAGAGTCAGCGTGCACGTACGCGGCTCTGTACTATTCTGGCCAGGAAGAAGTCACAATCTTGCATGCGCGGCGGCATGCACGTTCAGGACAGCGAGCGGCCCGGCCGGGAAAAAAAGAGTCTTCTGCGCAAACGCGGCCACCAGTATTCCGGAGAAGAGCGGTGGCCGTAACCAGGGGAGACCGAATGACAACAATGAGGTAAGTGGGGATGAATTTTCTCGTAAACGGTGGGAATGGGTTAATCAAATATATTTACAAAAATGATCACTCTCAAATTATTAACAGATTTAACAGTGATCATTATGATGGAATAACCCCTTTAAGGAGCAAAGAGGGACACTTGTGAGGTCTGGGTAAATGCCCAGGAACCATATACCAAACCAATAACCTGTGCGGACCCAAGGCAAAATGCTAATCAAGCTAGCCAAAACACAGCGCACCCAGGACCCCGGCCGAAACATTGAGCATCCAGGACCCTAAACAAAACATTGAGCAACCAGGGCCCCGGACAAAACATTGAACAGCCATGTCTGTGACCTAAACTTAGCCTCCAGGGCCCCGGACGAAACATTGAGCATCCAGGACCCCAGACGAAACATTGAGCATCCAGGACCCCAGACGAAACATTGAGCATCCAGGACCCCAGACCAAACTATTGAGCAACCAGGGCCCCGGACGAAACATTGAGCATCCAGGACCCCAGACGAAACATTGAGCATCCAGGACCCCGGATGAAACATTGATCAACCAGGACCCCGGACGAAACATTGATCAACCAGGACCCCGGACGAAACATTGAGCAACCAGGACCCCGGACGAAACATTGAGCAACCAGGACCCCGGATGAAACATTGAGCAATTAGGGTCCGGCCAAAACATTGAGCATCCAGAACCCCGGGTGAAACATTGAGCAACCAGGGCCCGGACGAAACATTGATCAACCAGGACCCCGGATGAAACATTGATCAACCAGGACCCCGGATGAAACATTGATCAACCAGGACCCCGGACGAAACATTGATCAACCAGGACCCCGGACGAAACATTGAGCAACCAGGACCCCGGATGAAACATTGAGCAATTAGGGTCCGGCCAAAACATTGAGCATCCAGAACCCCGGGTGAAACATTGAGCAACCAGGGCCCGGACGAAACATTGAGCATCCAGGACCCCAGACGAAACATTGAGCATCCAGAACCCCGGATGAAACATTGAGCAACCAGGGCCCGGACGAAACATTGAGCATCCAGGACCCCAGACGAAACATTGAGCATCCAGGACCCCAGACGAAACATTGAGCAACCAGGGCCCCGGACGAAATATTGAGCATCCAGGACCCCGGACGAAACACTCAGCATCCAGGACCCCAGACAAAACATTAAGCAACCAGGACCCCGGCCGAAACATTGAACAGCCATGTCTGTGACCTAAACTTAGCCTCCAGGGCCCCGGACGAAACATTGAGCATCCAGGACCCCAGACGAAACATTGAGCATCCAGGACCCAAGACGAAACATTGAGCAACCAGGGCCCCAGACGAAACATTGAGCATCCAGGACCCCAGACGAAACATTGAGCAACCAGGGCCCCAGCCGAAACATTGAGCATCCAGGACCCCGGATGAAACATTGAGCAACCAGGGCCCGGACGAAACATTGAGAATCCAGGACCCCGGACGAAACATTGATCAACCAGGACCCCGGATGAAACATTGATCAACCAGGACCCCGGATGAAACATTGATCAACCAGGACCCCGGACGAAACATTGAGCAACCAGGGTCCGGCCGAAACATTGAGCATCCAGAACCCCGGGTGAAACATTGAGCAACCAGGGCCCGAACGAAACATTGAGCATCCAGAACCCCGGGTGAAACATTGAGCAACCAGGGCCCGGACGAAACATTGAGCATCCAGGACCCTGGACGAAACATTGAGCATCCAGGACCCCGGACGAAACATTGAGCATCCAGGACCCCGGACGAAACATTGAGCATCCAGGACCCCAGACGAAACATTGAGCAACCAGGGCCCCGGACAAAACATTGAGCATCCAGGACCCTAAACTAAACATTGAGCAACCAGGGCCCCGGACAAAACATTGAGCATCCAGGACCCTAAACAAAACATTGAGCAACCAGGGCCCCGGACAAAACATTGAACAGCCATGTCTGTGACCTAAACTGAGCCTCCAGGGCCCCGGACGAAACATTGAGCATCCAGGACCCCAGACGAAACATTGAGCATCCAGGACCCCAGACCAAACTATTGAGCAACCAGGACCCCGGACGAAATATTGAGCATCCAGGACCCAAGACGAAACATTCAGCATCCAGGACCCCAGACAAAACATTGAGCATCCAGGACCCCAGACGAAACATTGAGCATCCAGGACCCAAGACGAAACATTGAGTAACCAGGGTCCGGCCGAAACATTGAGCATCCAGAACCCTGGATGAAACATTGAGAATCCAGGACCCCGGACGAAACATTGATCAACCAGGACCCCGGACGAAACATTGATCAACCAGGACCCCGGACGAAACATTGAGCAACCAGGACCCCGGATGAAACATTGAGCAACCAGGGTCCGGCCGAAACATTGAGCATCCAGAACCCCGGGTGAAACATTGAGCAACCAGGGCCCGAACGAAACATTGAGCATCCAGGACCCCGGACGAAACATTGATCAACCAGGACCCCGGACGAAACATTGAGCAACCAGGACCCTGGACGAAACATTGAGCATCCAGGACCCCGGACGAAACATTGAGCATCCAGGACCCCGGACGAAACATTGAGCATCCAGGACCCCAGACGAAACATTGAGCAACCAGGGCCCCGGACAAAACATTGAGCATCCAGGACCCTAAACAAAACATTGAGCAACCAGGGCCCCGGACAAAACATTGAGCATCCAGGACCCTAGACAAAACATTGAGCAACCAGGGCCCCGGACAAAACATTGAACAGCCATGTCTGTGACCTAAACTGAGCCTCCAGGGCCCCGGACGAAACATTGAGCATCCAGGACCCCAGACGAAACATTGAGCATCCAGGACCCCAGACCAAACTATTGAGCAACCAGGACCCCGGACGAAATATTGAGCATCCAGGACCCCGGACGAAACATTCAGCATCCAGGACCCCAGACAAAACATTGAGCATCCAGGACCCCAGACGAAACATTGAGCATCCAGGACCCAAGACGAAACATTGAGTAACCAGGGTCCGGCCGAAACATTGAGCATCCAGAACCCTGGATGAAACATTGAGCAACCAGGGCCCGGACGAAACATTGAGAATCCAGGACCCCGGACGAAACATTGATCAACCAGGACCCCGGACGAAACATTGAGCAACCAGGACCCCGGATGAAACATTGAGCAATTAGGGTCCGGCCAAAACATTGAGCATCCAGAACCCCGGGTGAAACATTGAGCAACCAGGGCCCGGACGAAACATTGAGCATCCAGGACCCCAGATGAAATATTGAGCATCCAGGACCCCAGACGAAACATTGAGCAACCAGGGCCCGGACGAAACATTGAGCATCCAGGACCCCAGACGAAACATTGAGCATCCAGGACCCCAGACGAAACATTGAGCAACCAGGGCCCCGGACGAAATATTGAGCATCCAGGACCCCGGACGAAACATTCAGCATCCAGGACCCCAGACAAAACATTAAGCAACCAGGACCCCGGCCGAAACATTGAACAGCCATGTCTGTGACCTAAACTTAGCCTCCAGGGCCCCGGACGAAACATTGAGCATCCAGGACCCCAGACGAAACATTGAGCATCCAGGACCCAAGACGAAACATTGAGCAACCAGGGTCCCAGCCGAAACATTGAGCATCCAGGACCCCGGATGAAACATTGAGCAACCAGGGCCCCGGACCAAACATTGAGCATCCAGGACCCCAGAAGAAACATTGAGTAACCAGGGTCCGGCCGAAACATTGAGCATCCAGAACCCTGGATGAAACATTGAGCAACCAGGGCCCGGACGAAACATTGAGAATCCAGGACCCCGGACGAAACATTGATCAACCAGGACCCCGGACGAAACATTGATCAACCAGGACCCCGGACGAAACATTGAGCAACCAGGACCCCGGATGAAACATTGAGCAACCAGGGCCCGAACGAAACATTGAGCATCCAGGACCCCGGACGAAACATTGATCAACCAGGACCCCGGACGAAACATTGAGCAACCAGGACCCTGGACGAAACATTGAGCATCCAGTACCCCGGACTAAACATTGATCAACCAGGGCCCCGGACGAAACATTGATCAACCAGGGCCCCGGACGAAACATTGATCAACCAGGGCCCCAGACTAAACATTAAGCATCCAGGACCCCGGACGAAACATTGAGCATCCAGGATCACAGACGAAACATTGAGCAACCAGGGCCCGGACGAAACATTGAGCAACCAGGGCCCCGGACAAAACATTGAACAGCCATGTCTGTGACCTAAACTGAGCCTCCAGGGCCCCGGACGAAACATTGAGCATCCAGGACCCCAGACGAAACATTGAGCATCCAGGACCCCAGACCAAACTATTGAGCAACCAGGACCCCGGACGAAATATTGAGCAACCAGGACCCCGGACGAAATATTGAGCATCCAGGACCCCGGACGAAACATTCAGCATCCAGGACCCCAGACAAAACATTGAGCATCCAGGACCCCAGACGAAACATTGAGCATCCAGGACCCAAGACGAAACATTGAGTAACCAGGGTCCGGCCGAAACATTGAGCATCCAGAACCCTGGATGAAACATTGAGCAACCAGGGCCCGGACGAAACATTGATCAACCAGGACCCCGGACGAAACATTGAGCAACCAGGACCCCGGATGAAACATTGAGCAATTAGGGTCCGGCCAAAACATTGAGCATCCAGAACCCCGGGTGAAACATTGAGCAACCAGGGCCCGGACGAAACATTGAGCATCCAGGACCCCAGATGAAACATTGAGCATCCAGGACCCCAGACGAAACATTGAGCAACCAGGGCCCGGACGAAACATTGAGCATCCAGGACCCCAGACGAAACATTGAGCATCCAGGACCCCAGACGAAACATTGAGCAACCAGGGCCCCGGACGAAATATTGAGCATCCAGGACCCCGGACGAAACATTCAGCATCCAGGACCCCAGACAAAACATTAAGCAACCAGGACCCCGGCCGAAACATTGAACAGCCATGTCTGTGACCTAAACTTAGCCTCCAGGGCCCCGGACGAAACATTGAGCATCCAGGACCCCAGACGAAACATTGAGCATCCAGGACCCAAGACGAAACATTGAGCATCCAGGACCCCGGATGAAACATTGAGCAACCAGGGCCCCGGACCAAACATTGAGCATCCAGGACCCCAGAAGAAACATTGAGTAACCAGGGTCCGGCCGAAACATTGAGCATCCAGAACCCCGGATGAAACATTGAGCAACCAGGGCCCGGACGAAACATTGAGAATCCAGGACCCCGGACGAAACATTGATCAACCAGGACCCCGGACGAAACATTGATCAACCAGGACCCCGGACGAAACATTGAGCAACCAGGACCCCGGATGAAACATTGAGCAACCAGGGCCCGAACGAAACATTGAGCATCCAGGACCCCGGACGAAACATTGATCAACCAGGACCCCGGACGAAACATTGAGCAACCAGGACCCTGGACGAAACATTGAGCATCCAGTACCCCGGACTAAACATTGATCAACCAGGGCCCCGGACGAAACATTGATCAACCAGGGCCCCAGACTAAACATTAAGCATCCAGTACCCCGGACTAAACATTGAGCATCCAGGATCACAGACGAAACATTGGGCAACCAGGGCCCCCGGACGAAGCATTGAGCAGTCAGGACTCTACCAAAACACTATGCAGCCATGAACAGACTAGCCCATCAGAGAATCACCCGTGGGCAGTCCATACTAAGAGACAGAACTGTTGCACTAATATGTGACAGCTCTAAGGGACCAGCAGAGGACATCCCTGTTTGGAGGTGACTTTGGAGACAATGACTTGTTACCATGGTCTACTTTCTATGGGTTGACAAATAACATATTACACCTTATTAATGATTGCTCCTGTGCATACAAAGATACCAGAGACTACAGCATGACTAATAGTGGTCATGTTCATCTTCTGTGATGGACCCAAGGGACCCCAGACTGACACAGTACTAATCGTGTCCCACCTGCTGTCCATGCTCTAGGTGTCAGGAATGGAGCTGGGTGTTCCAACTACAGAGGTAGGGTAGCCAGATGGCCCCATTTTGAGAACTCCATATATTTGGGAGTTTGAAGGTGGTAGAAAATGTGGAGTTTGTAATCTAAATATGAGAGGCAAATAGGGGCAATTAAAGAGTTATCCCATGAAAAATATTACTGTGCGTGAACAGAACATTGCAAATGAAGTATTATTGCAAGATACATGCATACATTTATTTATTTTTTTAGATGTACAAGCGAATGGGGTGAGCTGCAGTAAGAAGTACAGCCGCTATCCAACAAAGGGCACTGTGCTTGTTAGGGTGCCTTCACACACAGCAGAATTTGTGGCAGAAAATTCTGCGACTGAAAATCTGTTCCATTCACCTTAGTGGAGCTTGCAGAAATCCATGTGTTCGCTGCCCCATTCAAATTAATGGAACTGATTTTCAGGCACAAAATGTGCTGCGTGTGAAGGCAACCTTAAAGGGGTTTTCCGGGAATTAAGAAAATGAAAATACTTAAATATTACTTAATTATAAATATATTCCCAAATACCTTACATTAGTTATAATGGCTCGTTTTGTCTGGGGAGCAATCATTAGGAGAAACAAAATGTCCGCTGTCCTATTAGTACACACAAAACCTGTCCTAATCACACAGCAGGACAACTTACTTCACAACACTGAAGTAAAGAGCTGCCTCATCCTCCTCTCTGCTCTGTGTCATGCCCTGCTCAGGTTATGTGCGGAGGTCTGCCAAGTTAGCAGCACGTGTGTAGTTTTTTGTTTTTGTTTTGGAGTTGAGCTGTATCCGCCTCCCTTCAGGTGCACTGGGTGGGGGCGTTTGTATGAGTTTAAATTACGCCCCTTCCCAGTGTCCTGTGCGGCTTATAGCTTGTATCTTGCTCAGTGTAAGGAAGGAAATAAGTATTTGCTGTATCTGCTCTGTGACAAGATAAGTTGGTTTTGTTTTCTTGTTTGTGTTCTGTCTAGGCTGTTAGAGAGACTGAGGAAGCAAGCTGTCTCTTTCCCCCTGTCACCATCTTAGGGATTTTAGGGAATCTTCAGCCTTAGGCACGGGGGCACGTTTATTCCCACCTCTAGGGTCTGAACGTGGGCACAGAAGTCTAGGGAGAGCTGGTAGGGATTTCTAAGAAGGTGACCTTTATCCACAGCTTCTGGCCTAGACACTTGTTTGTGGATTTCTGTTGTATCTTGTATCCTGTCCAGCGTGACACTCTGCTTGTCAGGGATTATGATCCTGAATACAGATGATGAGATCTTTAGCTGAATCTCTGTAGGAATTGAGTTCATGAGCAGACATGGCTAATGAGCAGCAGCTCTTGTATGCAGTCTCCATTACCACAGTCTGTCCTGTCCGTCCTCTCTGTACTTCATGTCTCCTCATGAACTCCATTCCTACAGAGATTCAGTTAAATATTATATTAAACTGTATTCAGGGTCATAATCCCTGACAAGCAGAGCAGAGAGGAGGATGAGGCAGCTTTTTTCCTCAGTGTTGTGAAGTAACTTGTCCTGCTGTGTGATTAGGACAGGTTTTGTGTGTAATAATAGGACAGCGGTCATTTTGTTTCTCCTAATCATTGCTCCCCAGACAAAACGAGCCATTATAACTAATGAAAGGTATTTGGGAATATATTTATAATAAAGTAATATTTACGTATTTTCAATTTCTTTAATTCCTGGAGTCCGTGGCACTCACTAGAGCACAGCTGATCGACAGGGGTCCTGGGTCTTGGAGCCCCATCAATCAGATACTGACGACCTGTCCCGAGGATAGGTTATCAGTATAAAACACTCTGAAATAATTGGCCATCTGACAAATATCATGCTGGTCTTCAGGGACCAAGAGCAATGGAGTGCATTGTGAAACCTCCAAGTTGTCCCGTCCAGAACGGTCAGGTGTACAGTCTATCAGGACAGCACTAAGCAGCTATTTTTCCAAATAACAGAGTCTACCTGGAATTTCTCAGAATTCCAGTATCCCCCATAGCCAACCGTGAGAAGAGGACTACAATTTGAATGGTTCCAGTGGGCAATGAGG